>NC_053492.1:461414200-461490816 GCF_905171775.1 Rana temporaria | reverse complement strand
ATCGCCTAAACTGAGAAAAAAAAACGTTTTTTTATATATTTTTGGGGGATATTTATTATAGCAAAAGGTAAAAAATATATATTTTTTTTCAAAATCTGCGTTTTTTTTTTATTTATAGCGCAAAAAATAAAAACCGCAGAGATGATCAAATACCACCAAAAGAAAGCTCTATTTGTGGGGAAAAAAGGACGTGAATTTTGTTTGGGAGCCACGTCGCACGACCGCGCAATTGTCAGCTAAAGCGACGCAGTGCCGAATCGCAAAACGTGCTCTGGTCAGGAAGGGGGTAAATTCTCCCGGAGCTGAAGCGGTTTGCAGATTTTCAGGTATTTCCACAATGTATTTTATTCATGTATCCATGGGCCCCGTTAGATACAGACCTTCATTAGAATATCTTCCTTTGGTTCGTTTTCTGCCGCTTTCCCTGATTAATAAACCATCAGCTGAACATTGGCTTTAATTATTCATAAGACTTTTATTAACTTTGGATTAAGGAATGGGACATTCATTAGCTAATGTTTGATTTCCAATTAATAGCTTTACATTTAATTTGCTGGTATGGAGAATGTTTGAGTCTTTTCGGAAAATTAAAAATCATAGATCTGTCACTGATACATAATGAAAAAGAAGGAAAGATGACCTGACACAGCCACAGCAGCAAACCTCCATCCCCAGGATCATGGATAAGAACAAAAAAGAAAATAAGTAGGAGTTTAGATGTGCTACTGCTGAAAAAAACAAGTGTATGGGATGTATATACAGTGGAACCTTGGATTATGAGCATAATCCGTTCCAGGAGAATGCTTGTAATCCAAAGCACTTGCATATCAAAGCGATTTCCCCCATAGAAGTCAATAGAAATGAAGATAATCCATTCCCCATTGACTTCTATGGCATGCAATACCACATGTGGCCAGAGGTGGGGGGGGGGCGCTGGAGAGCGTCGGAAATATTTGGGGACAGCTCGGCTGATCTCGGAAACCCTCGGAAAGGTTAGAGAACTGAGGCCCAGATTCACAAAGGATATACGACGGCGTATCTCCAGATACGCCGTCGTATCTCTGAGTTGAGCCGTCGTATCTATGCGCCTGATTCTTATAATCAGATACGCATAGATTTCTATTAGATCCGACCAGCATAAGTCTCCTACGCCGTCGGATCTTAACTGCATATTTACGCTGGCCGTTAGGGGCGTGTACGCTGATTTACGCTTAGAAATATGTAAATCAGCTAGATACGCAAATTCACGAACGTACGCCCGGCCGACGCAGTACAGATACGCCATTTACGTTAGGCTCTTCCCGGCGTAAAGTTACCTCTGCTATATGAGGCATATATTCGGCGTACCAATGTTAAGTATGGCCGTCGTTCCCGCGACTAAATTTGAAAATTTTAACGTCGTTTGCGTAAGTCGTCCGTGAATGGGGCTGGACGTCATTTACGTTCACGTCGAAACCAATACGTCATTGCGGCGTACTTTGGAGCAATGCACACTGGGATATGTCCACGGACGGCGCATGCGCCGTTCGTTAACCAGTTCCCGACCACCGCATGTACATATACGTCCACAATATGGCACGTACAGGCACATGGGCGTATAGGTACGTCCCCGCCTTACCTCGGTTCGGGGGTCCGATCGGGACCCCCTCCGGTACATGCGGCGGCCGGGAACGGTGTACGGGAGGTCCGGGAGGAGGGGGCGGCTATTGGTTTCCAGCCGTCCCCTCTCGATCTCCCTCGGCGAATCGGATTGCAGCAGAGCCCTCCCTGCCTGTGTAACTGTAAACACAGGCAGGGAGGAAGTGACGTTTTCTCCCCTCTGGCGGTCTTTTCGTTTGATTCCAGAGGAGAGAAGACGTCAGTACTGTGAGTTGCACCAACAGCACACTGACACAGCACACATAGGCACATAACCCCCCCCGATCACCCCCCCCCCAGCACCCCCAGATCACCCCCTGTCACAGTGTCACTGATTGCAGTGATCATTTATTTTCTGATCACTGCTTTTAGTGTCAGTGTGACAGAAAAAAGTGTCAGGGCAGTTAGGTTTAGGCCCCTTTAGGTCCAGGGTAGCCCCCTACCCCCCCCCAATAAAGGTTTAACCCCTGATTGCCCCTAAAGTTAACCCTTTCACCCCTATTGCCAGTGTCACTAAGCGATCGGTTTCTGATCGCTGTATTAGTGTCACTGTTGCCGCTAGGCAGTTAGTTTTTTTTGAGGTTCGCCGCCAGGTTTATATAGCGTTAGGTACCCCCATAAATAAAGGTTTTAACCCCTGATTGCCCCTAGAGTTAACCCTTTCACCCCTATTGCCAGTGTCACTAAGCGATCGGTTTCTGATCGCTGTATTAGTGTCACTGTTGCCGCTAGGCAGTTAGTTTTTTTTGAGGTTCGCCGCCAGGTTTATATAGCGTTAGGTACCCCCATAAATAAAGGTTTTAACCCCTGATTGCCCCTAGAGTTAACCCTTTCACCCCTATTGCCAGTGTCACTAAGCGATCGGTTTCTGATCGCTGTATTAGTGTCACTGTTGCCGCTAGGCAGTTAGTTTTTTTTGAGGTTCGCCGCCAGGTTTATATAGCGTTAGGTACCCCCATAAATAAAGGTTTTAACCCCTGATTGCCCCTAGAGTTAACCCTTTCACCACTGATCACTGTATAAGTGTCACTGGTGACGTGGTTAGCCAGTTAGTTATTTAGTTATTTTAGGTTCGCCACCAGGTTTTTAGAAAGCATTAGGTACCCCCATATATTACCGAATAAAGGTTTTAACCCCCTGATTGCCCCCTAGTTAACCCTTTCACCAGTGATCACCGTATAAGTGTTACGGTTGACGCTGGTTGGTTAGTTTGCTGTTTATAGCATCAGAGCACCCGCCGTATATAACCCAATAGGTTTAACCCCCTGATCACCCGGCGGGTGATATAAATTTAATTTTAGCGCCAGTCAGGGTCTGCGTCACCCCAGGCAGCGTTAGGTTAGAGCCAGTACCGCTTACACCCACTCGCTAAGCATACACCCCCCTTAGTGGTATAGGATCTGAACGGATCGATACCTGATCTGATCAGATCTATACTAGCGTACCCAGCAGTTTAGGGTACCCAAAAACGCATTGTTAGCGGAATCAGCCCAGATACCCGCTAGCACCTGCGTTTTCCCCTCTGCCCAGCCCAACCCACCCAAGTGCAGTATCGATCGATCACTGTCACTTACAAAACACAAGACACATAACTGCAGCGTTCGCAGAGACAGGCCTGATCCCTGCGATCGCTTACAGTTTTTTTTGAAGCGTTTTCTACATTTGCTTTTCTATAGTCAGGTGCTTTTTTTACCTGTGAATCCTTACCATTGTACCACTAAATTTAGAGTCCAAAATGGCAAACCGAAGGTACAATGATAAGCAGGCCTTGGAGTTCATGTGCATGTCAGATAGTGAAGAGGAGGAGGTCACGCATCTGACAGATTCTGGCTCAGAATATGAACCCATTTACGACAGCGGCTCCATGTCAGATAGCTCGCACGACGAAGTTGAGGTCCCTGCTAAGGCCAGGCGTACCCGATCCCATTCTGATGTTGTTGAGCAGCAAGAACCGCAGGACCCTCGTATGGAGCAGAGATCCAGTACTAGCGCCGCTATTCCTTCTGGTGAATTGGCAAGCACCAGCGGCCTAGTACACCCTGGTCGTTTATCCAGCACTGCAGTAACACTTGGTGACGTGGCGAGTCCCATAAGTGCAGTTGAAGCTGGCGATGTGGCAAGCACAAGTAGTGTCCCGCTGCCACCAAGAAAAAGACAGAGACAGGCCCGTCGTGCCCATAGTGCCCTTCCTGTAGAATTTGCCTATCCTGATTGGGTCCCCACCACTTCTACAGCACCTGTACTTCCCCCATTCACTGGCCAACCCGGTATTCAGGTGGATACAGCGAACTTTATGTCACTTGATTTTTATTCGCTGTATTTCACGGAAGATCTCTATAGATCTATTGTGGACCAGACTAATTTATATGCTGGTACTTACATCGCCGCTAACCCCCAGTCTCGCCTTGCCAAAGAATGGAAACCTCTCGAGGTTTCCGAATTTAAGACCTTTCTGGGCCTTACCCTCAACATGGGCATACACAAATTTCCGTCATTGCGGATGTATTGGTCCACACATCCCATTGACCATATGTACATTTTCTCTGCTCACATGGCCAGGAGACGATACGAGGCGATCCTGCGGTTCCTGCATTTCAGTGACAATGCACTTTGTCGTCCACGTGGAGACCCTGAATTTGACCGGCTCTACAAAATTCGGCCCCTCGTAAACCATTTCAACGAACGTTTTGCAGCCTTGTTTAATCCCCAGCAGGTTGTATGCGTTGATGAGTCCCTGATTAAATTTGCTGGCCGCTTGTCTTTCAAACAGTTCCTTCCCAGCAAGCGTGCCAGATACGGGGTCAAGCTCTATAAGCTCTGTGACAGGGCCACAGGCTACACATGGAGCTTTAGGGTTTACGAGGGAAAAGATAGTCAGGTAGAGCCGGAAGGATGCCCAGATTACATGGGGAGCGCTGGCAAGATTGTTTGGGACTTGGTGTCACCCTTATTCGGAAAGGGGTACCATTTGTATGTGGACAATTTTTACAGCAGCGTGCCACTTTTTAGCCACTTATTTGATCAACAGATTGGAGCATGTGGCACCGTGCGACCTAATCGCCGGGGCTTCCCCCAGCGGCTTGTAGATGCCCGTGTTAGGCCGGGGGCGAGAGCCTGCTGCAGATGTAAAAATTTGCTCGCTGTGAAGTGGCGGGACAATAGGAATGTTTTCGTTCTTACCACCCTTCACGCAGACACGACAGTCCAAATTCGTACGGCGACTGGTGTTGTGGAGAAACCCCTCTGTGTCCACGAATATAACCTTAATATGGGAGGGGTGGACCTCAACGACCAGTTGATGGCGCCGTATCATATTGCCCGTAAGACGAGACGCTGGTACAAAAAAGTGTCTCTACATTTATTTCAATTGGCTCTACTGAATGCTCATGTCGTATACAGAGCTTCAGGACGGAATGAATCCTTCCTTCAATTCCAGAGGGATATCATCACAGAACTCCTGTATCCAGGCGGTATTGTACCTCACCATCTCCTACCAAATGCAGTAAGCCGACTGCATGAGAGGCATTTTTCTTATGTCCTCCCGAGTACCCCTACCCAACGAGCCCCCCAAAGAAAATGTCGTGTCTGTACCAAGCGCGGATTTAGGCGTGACACCCGTTATTTTTGTCCCAAATGTCCTGGCAATCCTGGTCTTTGTATTGGTGAATGTTTTGAACGCTTCCACACACACGTTAATTATTAGTGTAGGGTGAAACATTTCACAGGCTAGGCACACTCACACAGGGTCTCCCAAGATGCCATCGCATTTTGAGAGACCCAAACCTGGAACCGAAAAGTTGAAGTTACAGTTCACAGTTACAAAAAAAAGTGTTAAAAAAAAAAAAAAAAAAAGTAAAAAATAAAAACACACAAAAAAATATAAAATAAAAAAACCAAAAATAGTTGTCGTTTTATTGTTCTCTCCCTCTCTATTCTCTCTCTATTGTTCTGCTCTTTTTTACTGTATTCTATTCTGCAAAGTTTTATTGTTGTTATGTTTTTTCATGCTTGCTTTTCAGGTATGTAATTTATTTTACTGTTTTCAGGTACGCCATTCAGCTGTTGCGCGGACTTATTTATCTTGACAGCAACAGCGTTTGCTCCCACGATATATAAAGCCGCGACTCCAGTGCTGTAGGAGGTGATTTCACCACCACAGTTAAAAAAAAGAGCATATATGCCGAAGCATGCGGGCAGCAGGGGCGGAGGAGCGATTTTGCTCCTAATGCCGCGTACATACGGTTGACATTCCTACGGAGGCTTTCACGTGGAAAAGTCTGACCATGTGTACACGGCATAGAAAAGTCCGACCGTGTGTACGCGGCATAGAAAAGTCCGACCGTACGCGGCATAACTTTTTTGCGGGAGGATGCCCCATGCTTTGGCATATATATATATTTTAGGCACAGGTTGCGTTAAAAAATGTTTTATTTTTTACTATGTTTTTTTATAGGTATTTGCTTTGCAGGTATGGTATGATCTTACTGTTATACTGGAATGTTACTTTGTTTTAATGTTAACCATCATTTGCTTAGCAGGTACGCCATTCAGTTGCAGTGCGGATTTATTTAGCGTGACAGCAACAGCGTTTGCTCCCACGATATATAAAGCCGCGACTCCAATGCTGTAGGAGGTGATTTCACCACTACAGTTCAAAAAAGAGCATATATGCCGGAGCATGGGGGCATTAGGGGCGGAGGAGCGATTTTGCTCCTAATGCCGCGTACATACGGTTGACATTCCTACGGAGGCTTTCCTGTGGAAAAGTCTGACCATGTGTACACGGCATAGAAAAGTCCGACCGTGTGTACGCGGCATAGAAAAGTCCGACCGTACGCGGCATAACTTTTTTGCGGGAGGATGCCCCCATGCTTCGGCATATATAAATGGTGCATGTATGCCCATCATTAGAAGTGGGTGGATGAAGGGAGGTATTCTAATGGTGGGCATACCCACCGATCAATCTTTTTTTTGTTCAGCCAACAGACTGCATGAAAAAAAAAAAGATTACAATACATGTCCAACAAGAACCATCAACGTACTGGTATGTTGCAGGACTTTGAATGGTTATACCAGAATGATGCCTGCGGGTTTAGGCATCATCTTGGTATCATTCTTTTCAGCCAGCGGTCGGCTTTCATGTAAAAGCAGTCCTAGCGGCTAATTAGCCTCTAGACTGCTTTTACATTCAGTGGGAGGGAATGTCCCCCCCCCCAGATATAAACGGCGCCATTGAGAATATGGGAAAGCATTTTATCACACCGATCTTGGTGTGGTCAGATGCTTTGAGGGCAGAGGAAAGATCTAGGGTCTAATAGACCCCATTTAAAAAAAAAAAGAGTACCTGTCACTAACTATTGCTATCATAAGGGATATTTACATTCCCTGAGATAACAATAAAAATGGTAAAAAAATTAATAAATGGAAGGAACAGTTAACAAATAAAATAAAAAAAGCGAAATAAATATATAAAAAAATAAAAAAATAAAAAAAAGCATCCCTGTCCCCCCCTGCTCTTGCGCAAAGACGAACGCAAGCGTCGGTCTGGAGTCATATGTAAACAGCAATTGCACCATGCATGTGAGGTATCACCGCGAAGGGCAGATCGAGGGCAGTCATTTTAGCAGTAGACCTACTCTGTAAATCTAATGTGGTAACCTGTAAAGGCTTTTAAAGGCTTTTAAAAATGTATGTAGTTTGTCGCCACTGCGCGTTTGTGCGCAATTTTAAAGTATGTCGTGTTTGGTATCCATGTACTCGGCCTAAGATCATAATTTTTATTTCATCAATAATTTGGGCAATATAGTGTGTTTTAGTGCTTTAAAATAAAAAAAAGTGTATTTTTTCCCCAAAAAATGCGTTTGAAAAAACGCTGCGCAAATACTGTGTGGAAATTTTTTTTGCAACACCTACCATTTTAATCTGTAGGGCCTTTGCTTTAAAAAAATATATAATGTTTGGGGGTTCAACTTTACTTTCTTGCAAAAAAATAATATGTTTTTATGTAAACAAACAGTGTCAGAAAGGGCTTTTTCTTCAAGTGGTTAGAAGAGTGGGTGATGTGTGACATAAGCTTCTAATTGTTGTGCATAAAATGCCAGGACAATTGAAAACCCCCCCAAATGACCCCATTTTGGAAAGTAGACACCCCAAGCTATTTGCTGAGAGGCATCTTAAGTCCATGGAATATTTTAGATTTTGACCCAAGTTGCGGGAAATATAAATATATATATATATATATATTTTTTTGCGCAAAGTTGTCACTAAATGATATATTGCTCAAACATGCCATGGGCATATGTGGAATTACACCCCAAAATGCATTCTGCTGCTTCTCCTGAGTACGGGGATACCACATGTGTGAGACTTTTTGGGAGCCTAGCCGCGTACGGGACCCCAAAAACCAATCACCGCCTTCAGGCTTTCTAAGGGTGTAAATTTTTGATTTCACTCCTCACTACCTATCACAGTTTCGAAGGCCATAAAATGCCAAAATAGCACAAAAAAAACCCAAATTACCCCATTTTGGAAAGAAGACACCCCAAGGAAACTGCTGAGAGGCATGTTGAGTCCATTGATTTTTTTTTTTTTTGTCCAAAGTGATTGAATAATGAGAAAAAAAAAAAAAAAAAGAAAAATGTGTCACTAAATGATATATTGCTCACACATGCCATGGTTATATGTGGAGTTGCACCCTAAAATACATTCTGCTGCTTCTCCTGAGTACGGGGATACCACATGTTTGGGACTTTTTGGGAGCCTAGCCGCGTACGGGACCCCGAAAACCAAGCACCGCCTTCAGCATTTCTAAGGGCGCAAATTTTTGATTTCACTCCTCACTACCTATCACAGTTTCGAAGGCCATAAAATGCCAAAATAGCACAAAAAACCCCCAAATGACCCCATTTTGGAAAGTAGACACCCCAAGCTATTTGCTGAGAGGCATGTTGAGTCCATGGAATATTTAATTTTTTTGCCCCAAGTGATTGAATCATGACCAAAAAAAATTAAAATAAAAAAATGTACAAAACATTGTCACTAAATGATATATTTCTCACACATGCCATGGTTATATGTGGAATTGCACCCCAAAATACATTCTGCTACTTCTCCTGAGTACGGGGATACCACATGTGTGGGACTTTTTGGGAGCCTAGCCGCGTATGAGACCCCGAAAACCAAGCACCGCCTTCAAGATTTCTAAGGACATAAATTTTTGATTTCACTCACACAAATCTTGAAGGCAGTGCTTGGTTTTCGGGGCCCCGTACGCGGCTAGGCTCCCAAAAAGTCCCACACATGTGGTATCCCCGTACTCAGGAGAAGCAGCAGAATGTATTTTGGGGTGCAATTCCACATATAACCGTGGCATGTGTGAGAAATATATCATTTAGTGACAACGTTTTGTATTTTTTTTTTTTTGGTCATTATTCAGTGACTTGGGGCAAAAAAATTAAATATTCCATGGACTCAACATGCCTCTCAGCAAATAGCTTGGGGTGTCTACTTTCCAAAATGGGGTCATTTGGGGGGGTTTTGTGCTGTTTTGGCATTTTATTGCCTTCGAAACTGTGATAGGTAGTGAGGAGTGAAATCAAAAATTTATGCCCTTAGAAATCCTGAAGGCGGTGATTGGTTTTCGGGGTCCCGTACGCGGCTAGGCTCCCAAAAAGTCCCACACATGTGGTATCCCCGTACTCAGGAGAAGCAGCAGAATGTATTTTGGGGTGCAATTCCACATATGCCCATGGCATATGTGAGAAATATATCATTTAGTGACAACGTTTTGTAAAAAATTTTTTTTTTTTTTTTTTGGTCATTATTCAATCACTTGGGGCCATAAAATTAAATATTCCATGGACTCAACATGCCTCTCAGCAAATAGCTTGGGGTGTCTTCTTTCCAAAATGGGGTCATTTGGGGGGGTTGTGTGACATCTTGGCATTTTATGGCCTTCAAAACTGTGATAGGTAGTGATAGGTAGTGAGGAGTGAAATCAAAAATGTATGCCCTTAGAAATCTTGAAGGCGGTGCTTTGTTTTCGGGGCCCCGTACGTGGCTAGGCTCACAAAAAGTCCCACATATGTGGTATCCCCGTACTCGGGAGAAGCAGCAGAATGTCTTTTGGGGTGCAATTCCACATATAACTATGGCATGTGTGAGCAATATATCATTTAGTGACAACTTTGTGCAAAAAAAAATCAGTTTGTCATATTCCCGCAACTTGTGTCAAAATATAAAATATTCCATGGACTCGACATGCCTCTCAGCAAATAGCTTAGGGTGTCTACTTTCCAAAATGGGGTCATTTGGTTTTTTTTTTTGCTATTTTGGCATTTTATGGCCTTCGAAACCTTGATAGGTAGTGAGGAGTGAAATCAAAAATTTGTGCCCTTAGAAATGCTGAAGGCGGTGCTTGGGTTTTGGGGCCCCGTATGCGGCTAGGCTCCCAAAAAGTCCCACACATGTGGTATCCCCGTACTCAGGAGAAGCAGCAGAATGTATTTTGGGGTGCAATTCCACATATAACCATGGCATGTGTGAGAAATATATCATTTAGTGACAACTTTTTGTAAACATTTTTTTTTTTTTTTTTTTTTTCGTCATTATTCAATCACTTGGGACAAAAAAATTAAATATTCAATGGACTCAACATGCCTCTCAGCAGTTTCCTTGGGGTGTCTACTTTCCAAAATGGGGTCATTTGGGGGGGTTTTGTACTGCCTTGCCATTTTAGCACCTCAAGAAATGAGATAGGCAGTCATAAAATAAAAGCTGTGTAAATTCCAGAAAATGTACCCTAGTTTGTAGACGCTATAACTTTTGCGAAAACCAATAAATATACGCTTATTGCGATTTTTTTTACTAAAGACATGTGGCTGAATACATTTTGGCCTAAATGTTTGACTAAAATTTAGTTTATTCGATTTTTTTTACTTTTTGTTATAAGAAAAATCATTTTTTTTCAAAATTTACGGTCTTTTTGCGTTTATATCGCAAAAAATAAAAATCGCAGAGGCGATCAAATACCATCAAAATAAAGCTCTATTTGTGGGAAGAAAAGGACGCAAGTTTCGTTTCGGTACAACATTGCATGACCGCGCAATTACCAGTTAAAGCAGCGCATTGCCAAATTGTAAAAACACCTCTGGTCTTTAGACAGCGTATTGGTCCGGAGCTTAAGTGGTTAAAAACTTCAATCATGTCAGGTCACATAACATTTACATAAAACACGCCCCCCTGTTCCACATTTGAATTAGGCGGGCTTACGCCGGCCTATTTACGCTACGCCGCCGCAACTTACTGAGCAAGTGCTTTGAGAATACAGCACTTGCCCGTCTAAGTTGCGGAGGCTTAACGTAAATAGGATACGTTACGCCCGGCTATAGATACGTCGATCTACGAGAATCTGGCCCTGAGTATTTCTGAGTGTTTCCGCGTATTTCTGAGTAATTCTAAATATTTCCGAACGGCTCTGAACCATTACGAGTGTCACCGCCACCCCCTCACCTCTGGCCAAATGCGGTACTGCACGCCCCATTAGCTTGAATTCTGCTCATTTTGCAAGACAACACTCGCAGGATTTTTTTAAAAAAATTGCTCGTTATTTAACCGCTTCCCGACCGCCGCATGTACATATACGTCGGCAGAATGGCACGTACAGGCACATTGGCGTACCTGTACGTCCCTGCCTTTCCGCGGGTCGGGGGTCCGATCGGGACCCCCCCCCCCCCCTACATGCGGCGGTCAGATTCCCTCGGGGAGCGTTCCGGGACGACGGCGCGGCTATTCGTTTATACCAGCTCCGTTGCGATCGCTCCCCGGAGCTGAAGAACGGGGAGAGCCGTATGTAGACACGGCTTCCCCGTGCTTCACTGTGGCGGCGTATCGATCGTGTGATCCCTTTTATAGGGAGACTCGATCGATGACGTCAGTCCTACAGCCACACCCCCCTACAGTTGTAAACACACACTAGGTGAACACTAAATCCTACAGCGCCCCCTGTGGTTAACTCCCAAACTGCAACTGTCATTTTCACAATAAACAATGCAATTTAAATGCATTTTTTGCTGTGAAAATGACAATGGTCCCAAAAATGTGTCAAAATTGTCCGAAGTGTCTGCCATAATGTCGCAGTCACAAAAAAAATGGCTGATCGCCGCCATTAGTAGTAAACAAAAATAAAAAAAATAAAAATGCAATAAAACTATCCCCTATTTTGTAAACGCTATAAATTTTGCGCAAACCAATCGATAAACGCTTATTGCGATTTTTTTTACCAAAAATAGGTAGAAGAATACGTATCGGCCTAAACTGAGGAAAAAATATTTTTTTTAAATATATTTTTGGGGGATATTTATTATAGCAAAAAGTAAAAAATATTGAATTTTTTTCAAAATTGTCGCTCTATTTTTGTTTATAGCGCAAAAAATAAAAACCGCAGAGGTGATCAAATACCACCAAAAGAAAGCTCTATTTGTGGGAAAAAAAAGACGCCAATTTTGTTTGGGAACCACGTCGCACGACCGCGCAATTGTCTGTTAAAGCGACGCAGTGCCGAATTGTAAAAACCCCTTGGGTCATGTAGCAACATATTGGTCCGGTCCTTAAGTGGTTAAAATGCTTGTTACTCGTAAACCAAGGTTCTACCGTGTTTGATAAACCCTTTATTTAGTGTAACGCAGCCCCTTGGGTCTAGAGCTGCATGACATGGTTTACACATGTAAACACCAACGTATAGTGATTCTTATAGTGACATATGGAATAAATAATTACACATTTACCAGATGTACATATGAACTGATATAACATAGTCATAAACACATAATAATATGTTGAATTTTTGGAGTATGAGCTGAAATGTCCTGGCACCCCAAAATTGTATACTCTACGCGTTTTCGTGAAATGTGTTCACTCATCAGGAATATGGATGTAGGACTACACTGTAAGTATAGAAAAAAAATCATCAAATATATTTCTTATACAGTGGAACCTCAGATTACGAGCATAATCCGTTCCAGGAGAATGCTCGTAATCCAAAGTACTCGCATATAAAAAGCGAGTTTCCCCATTGAAGTCAATGGAAAACGAAAATAATTTGATCCTCATTGACTTCAATGGGATGCAATACCGCATGCGGCCAGAGGCGGGGGGCGCCGGAGAGCCTCGGAAACGGCCGAAAAGGCCCGAGGACACTTCAGCTGACCTCGGCAAACCTCGGAAAGACTTCCTACCCGAGATTTGCCAAGGTCAGCTGTGCTGTCCTCTGGCTTTTCCGTGCATTTCTGAACGGCGCCGTTCGGCTATGCTCGGCTCTGGCGCCCCCCCACCTCAGACCAAAAGCGGTACTGCACACCGCTTCGGCCTGAATCGCGCTCGTTTTGCGAGACAACACTTACAAACTGAGTCACGATTTTTTAAAATACAGTTCTCGTATTGCAAAGCGTTAGTTAACCAGGTTACTCGCAATCCGAGGTTCCACTCTCTCAAGCAAACTTCTGATGAGTGACCACATTTCACAAAACGCATAGAGTATACAATTTTGCCAATTTTGCCGAAAAATTTAACGTGTTATTATGTGATTCTGTTTTTCAGCACTAAACTTCCATCCAATTTCTAATTTGCTACATTTGTTAATTCCAAAAGCCGGTATAAAGGTCGGGCAGCAGCTCCAGGCTAGTGGGTATGGGTTTCGGGCAGCGGCTCCAGGCTAGTGGGTGTGGGTTCCGGGCAGCGGCTCCAGGCTAGTGGGTGCGGGTGTCGGGCAGCGGCTCCAGGCTAGTGGGTGCGGGTGTCGGGCAGCGGCTCCATGCTAGTGGGTGCGGGTTCCGAGCAGCAGCTCCAGGCTAGCGGGTGCCAGTTCCAGGAAGCAGCTCCAGGCTAGCGGGTGCACGGTATGGGCTGTGGCTACAGGCTAGCGGGTGCGGGATCCAGGCAGCGGCTCCAAGATAGCGGGGGCGGGTCCGGGCAGCTGCTCCAGGATAGCGGGTGTGGGGTCTGGGTGGCAGCTCCAGGTTAGCGGGTGCAGGTTTCGGGCAACGGCTCCAGGCTTGCGTGTGCGGGTTTCGGGCAGTGGCTCCATGCTAGCGGATGTGGCTTCCGGGCAGCGGCTCCATGCTAGCGAGTGCGGTTCCGGGTAGTGGCTCCAGGCTAGTGGGTGCAGGTTTCCAGAAAATGGCTCCAGGCTAGCGGGTGCAGGTTCTGGGCAACAGCTCCAGGCTAGCGGGTGCAGGTTCCTGGCAGTGGCTCCAGGCTAGCAGGTGCAGGGTCCGGGCAGCGGCTCCAGGCTAGCGGGTGCAGGGTCTGGGCAGCGGCTCCAGGCTGGCGGGCTTCCTCTTGGGCTTCAGCGGCTTCCTCCCTGGCTCCACATCAGGCGTCCAATAGAATCGCCCAACGTTTTGGCCAATCGGGAAACAGGTCTCACACCTGCTTCCTGATTGGCAGAAGATTTAGCGTGAAAATAGCAAAAATGTATTTGCTATTGTCACACAACTTGCCACCCTTTATTAAAGCCTTTTAGAGCTTCTGGCCTAATCATGTTGTTCAAACCCCATCCCCACCATAGGAATTCATGCCCCGGCATCATGAAAGGGGCACATGGATAAGGAGGGCAGCGGCGGTGTTAGGGGGGATGGCGCTCGTGCACCCACAATGCACGGGGCCGCCACTGGGTATATGTAAGTCTTTACAAACACTTTAATCCTCAATGGATGCACATTGAAGGGACACCACTGACCCTATCTGCAGGCCGGGGTGAGGAGACCCCCGCTCTATTACTATAACCGTAACACACACTTTAGGACCCTCGCTGTTTTCCTTTTGGCAAAAAAAAAACGATTTCTTAGGTCACAGTGCGTCTACTAATTGGGTTGCGAACTCTTTGGCAGATATTATTCCAACTGTGCGCATTATTTCACCTGACCGACCCTCGCAGTTAGGCAATCTTGGGAGGTGAGGAAGCTCAGGAATTCGGAGCCGAGATCTGCGATTCGTTGGGCATATCTGTCTGCGCCACCCACACGCTCCCAGATCCGTTCTTCTTACTCCCGGTTATCAGGATTATCTGAAACAAAGATTAAAAGAAAGAACAACACGGTATTTTCTTAATTTATTAATGGGAGAAAAATAAACTCTCACACTGTGCCAAATCAGCCGTACCGTACAGCCGAGTCTTATTACTGTTCTTGGCAGAAGGCTCGGCACATATGTGATCATTAAAATGCCGCACAATAACACAGCAATGTAGATAGCGCTAAACTCAGATATGAGGCTGACATGTAGATTATTGTATTCATATAAAGGGCTAAAGAAACATCCAAAAGACATTTATTTAAAGTGATACAAAACACACGCTCTTTATTTACATCACCCCTTCCATGGCTTTTTATCTCAGAGAATAGGTTCAGAAACCCCGCCCCCCTTCTAAATCTACCCTTGTCTCCGCCCCCTACCTACCTCAGAGCACCAATAGGGAAAAAAACTGCGCTAACTAAAACAATGATTAAGCTGCTACATACAAACAAACAAAGCTGAGTAAATGGTAAACAAAAAATGTAGCGCTAAAATAAAATGTGGGATGCCAAGTGGGGTACCGACATTAAATAGTGCAAGTGCACATATCTGACTGACATGAAAGTCAGAAATAAAGTTCCATATAAAAAGGGAAAACAAAAACACACACACAAAACATGTAGCCAAGTCTCTGTTGGGAACTTGAAGTGGATCATCAATTAAACAATTGGTGTGAGGTGTAGGGTGGATAGATGTCCAATGATTGAAGAAACAAACAGGTGATCAATTTGTCTGCAGTAATCTATACGAATCACAATGACATCAGATGTATGGTAGGTATGAATACGCTTACCGGATAAGTTGGACTCTGATACTGTACAGCAAAAGAGTCAAACGGGCATAGTGGTCATTAGGGAACTGGGACCACTGCAACCAGGTATAGGACAAGAAGTTTGTGGATGAAACTCCAACTGGCATGGACACCAGGAACCAGTGATGTTCAAATGGCGTGCTGTAAAACTGCAACGGATTCCGGATGGGATCCTTAGACTGCGTGTCCAAGGGTACAAGCAATGAACTCAGCTGAAGCTCCGGTCAGACCATGAGATAAAATAAAGAAAAAAAAGGGGGCTCCAATAGCGCAGGTCAATAAAACCAAATTAAGGTTTATTCAATAAAAGTCATACATGAATGATGACATAAAAGTAATCACGTGATGAAGCAATATGGGGTGCTCAATGGCGTACCCGACGCGTTTCAGCCACAGAAGCCTTCAACAGGGGCATATGAGTGCACCCCCATATTGCTTGCTTAAATAGATAAAAATGGCTGTTGGGTCCTCCCACAACAGGGCGGTGTTCCCAAACAGGAAATGATGTACCAGGTAAACATTGCAAAAAACATATAATGACAGGCAAATCTAACATGCATTTACAAAATACTACTAAAAACATCATAAAGTAAAATTCAAATGAGCAAAATCTTATAAGACATGTCCCATATACATCTGTACTTAAATATAGCCTCTTTCACATACTGTGCTTCTGAATCTATCACATTACACAGCGTGTCACCGGAAGGATTCTGGCTGAATCATGTGTGTGGGGACACGGATATGTGATTTATAAACTTATAGGCTTGATTTCTCATAACTCATGGCACCAATATAGGCCCATCTTAACTCCCATCGGAAGTAAGGGGAGCCAAACAATGGGGTCCTAGTAATCACCATAGCATAAAAGACGTTTTAAACGTCTGGCGTATCGCAGATACATACAATGTATTGGTGCACAAGCACCAATCAAGCGAGGTGGGGGAGTGTCCACCATCGCGTCGTCCAATCAGCGCTCACCGCGGTGCAACCAATCGGCGCTCACGGCAGGGCAACCAATGCCCAAGTGCCAGCACACGAAGCACAAGCACCAATCGGACGAGGCGGGGGAGTGTCCACCGTCGCGTCATCCAATCAGCGCTCGCCGTAGAGCGACCAATCGGTGCCCACCACGGAGCAACCAATGGGACGACACAGCGGCGTATGGACCAATCCTAAATAGGGATGACGTATCGTGCAGCCGTACTGTCAGTCAGCGCACGATACCTCATAACAAAAAAGGCACCTTGGTCCGGATGACAGCGCTGCATCGCATGGCCCATCGGCGCCAAACAGGTAGCCACCGACCAGCCAGGAGACCAGACACAGCCATCCGGCAGTCAATAGAGGGAGGACAAAGTGTAGTGTAATAGTCCATCCCTCAGTTAACCCCCATAAAGCCATAAATAAATTGAAACGAGTCCCCACATATCTAATGGGGATGCATGCATTAATACCCATAAGAGCACAGCAGGTACGGACAACCCATGGCTCATAGACCCAGACATGCATCCGGATCCGATCATTTCTATAAAGGGCAGCAGGAGTTGGCACAATATAAGGATGATCCCAACTGGAGCACTGGAGACATCCATATCATGAAGTATATTCAAAAGAATAAAGTATACACAAAACAATGGGAAACAAAAAGGAACTGGAATATCAGACAATGAACAGAAAAGACACAAATAATGTGTCAATACACATCAGGTGTCTTTCAATGAGAGTGGACACTAACTCCAGTCAATATGTCAAAACACAATGTACTGGACATAGCGATAAAAGTATACAAGGGGGGGGGGGGGTTGGATACACGAGCTCAAGATGCTCAACCCTGATTAATAAAGCAATTTACGTCCCAATCGACATTCATGCCGTAGGGTGTATAGCACTTGAGCTCGTGTATCCAATATGTCTCGAGTCTCGAGACCCCCCTAAGTTTGGAGTCACCTCTCCAGTGAGGAACAAATCTATCTATTATCTGAAACACTGAACCTTTAGGATCAGAGTCATGATGTTCAAGATAATGGCGTGACACGGTATGTTTAGGGCATTTCTTCCTAATTTTAGCTAGATGTTCGTTAACTCTAATAGAGAAGTTTCTTATGGTACGCCCCACATATTGACGTTTGCATGGACATGTTATCAAGTATACAATGAAACTTGTGAAACATGTCGTGAACTGTCTCATAGTGTATACCCGATTGGTTACCTCAGAGCACCGTCCCTTGGTTCCACCCCTACCCACCTCTGAGCACTGTCCCTTGGTTCCACCCCCTACCCACTGCGGAGCACTGTCTCTTGGTTCCACCCTCTAACCACCTCTGAGCACTGTCCCTTGGTTTCACCCCCTACCCACCTCTGAGAACCGTCCCTTGGTTCCACCCCTTACCCACCTCTGAGCACTATCCCTTGGTTCCACCCCCTACCCACCTCTGAGCACCATCCCTTGGTTCCACCCCATACCCACCTCTGAGCACTGTCCCTTGGTTCCACCCCCTACTTACCTCTGAGCACTGCCCCTTGGTTCCTCCCCCTACCCACCTCTGAGCACTGCCCCTTGGTTCCTCCCCCTACCCACCTCTGAGCACCGCCCCTTGGTTCCACCCCTACCCAGCTCTGAGCACTGTCCCTTGGTTCCACCCCCTACCCACCTCTGAACACTGTCCCTTGGTTCCACCCCCTACCCACCTCTGAGCACTGTCCCTTGGTTCCACCCCCTACCCACCTCTGAGCAGCATCCCTTGGTTCCACCACCTACCCACCTCTGAGCACTGCCCCTTGGTTCCTCCCCCTACCCACCTCTGAGAACCGTCCCTTGGTTCCACCCCTTACCCACCTCTGAGCACTGTCCCTTGGTTCCACCCCCTACTTACCTCTGAGCACTGCCCCTTGGTTCCTCCCCCTACCCACCTCTGAGCACTGCCCCTTGGTTCCTCCCCCTACCCACCTCTGAGCACCGCCCCTTGGTTCCACCCCTACCCAGCTCTGAGCACCGTCTCTTGGTTTCACCCTCTAACCACCTCTGAGCACTGTCCCTTGGTTCCACCCCCTACTTACCTCTGAGCACTGCCCCTTGGTTCCTCCCCCTACCCACATCTGAGCACTGCCCCTTGGTTCCTCCCCTACCACCTCTGAGCACCACCCCTTGGTTCCACCCCTACCCAGCTCTGAGCACCGTCCCTTGGTTCCACCCCCTACCCACCTCTGAACACAGTCCCTTGGTTCCACCCCCTACCCACCTCTGAGCACTGTCCCTTGGTTCCACCCCTACCCACCTCTGAGCAGCATCCCTTGGTTCCACCACCTACCCACCTCTGAGCACTGCCCCTTGGTTCCTCCCCCTACCCACCTCTGAGAACCGTCCCTTGGTTCCACCCCTTACCCACCTCTGAGCACTGTCCCTTGGTTCCACCCCCTACTTACCTCTGAGCACTGCCCCTTGGTTCCTCCCCCTACCCACCTCTGAGCACTGCCCCTTGGTTCCTCCCCTACCCACCTCTGAGCACCGCCCCTTGGTTCCACCCCTACCCAGCTCTGAGCACCGTCTCTTGGTTTCACCCTCTAACCACCTCTGAGCACTGTCCCTTGGTTTCACCCCCTACCCACCTCTGAGAACCGTCCCTTGGTTCCACCCCTTACCCACCTCTGAGCACTATCCCTTGGTTCCACCCCCTACCCACCTCTGAGCACCGTCCCTTGGTTCCACCCCATACCCACCTCTGAGCACTGTCCCTTGGTTCCACCCCCTACTTACCTCTGAGCACTGCCCCTTGGTTCCTCCCCCTACCCACCTCTGAGCACTGCCCTTGGTTCCTCCCCTACCCTTCTCTGAGCACCGCCCCTTGGTTCCACCCCTACCCAGCTCTGAGCACGTCCCTTGGTTACACCCCCTACCCACCTCTGAACACCGTCCCTTGGTTCCACCCCCTACCCACCTCTGAGCACTGTCCCTTGGTTCCACCCCCTACCTACCTCTGAGCAGCATCCCTTGGTTCCACCACCTACCCACCTCTGAGCACTGCCCCTTGGTTCCTCCCCCTACCCACCTCTGAGCACTGCCCCTTGGTTCCACCCCTACCCACCTCTGAGCACCGTCCCTTGGTTCCACCCCTACCCACCTCTGAACACAGTCCCTTGGTTCCACCCCCTACCCACCTCTGAGCACCGCCCCTTGGCTCCACTCCCTACCCACCTCTGAGCCCCGCCCCTTTTAGAGAATACAGAACCAAGTATCATTTTGTGGTGTTAAATACTTTGTATGACATTTGTTAATGATAACAAGAAAATCAGCAAAATAGATCCCCTGCAGCCAGCAACAATAGACCCTACCCCAGCAACAATAGATCCCCTACACAAAAAATTACTCTACCCCAGCAACAATAGATCCCCCTCACACACAGAAACAATGGTCCACCCACAACAAAATACCACACCCAGCAACAATACTGAGGGGATCACTGGGGGATCACTGGATCCTCAAACAGGTTCGGATGCCACCCAAGGAAATCAAAGTACCGGAAATATAAAAGGACTCACCATAGTAAAATTCTGTATGAATAGATATGGTTTAATATGGAAGAAAAAAAAACCTTACAAACGTAGGTGTATGAACAGCATATAAAATGAAAGCAGGCCGGCTATGTGAACGCCCGTCCGCTCTGACAAGCAATCGATGACGTCAGCACGTCTCCTCCTCCCGACGCACGTTTCGTCACACAAATGACCCTCCCCAGCAACAATCGATCTCCTACACAAAAATGGACTATACCGCAGCAACACTGGACTCCACCCCAGCAACAATAGATCCCCCACACAACAATAGACACCCCCCCCCACACACACAGAGAAACAATGGTCTACCAAAGGCAACCCTGGTGGGTACAGATGTATGACCCCAAACACAGACCATGTGCAAAGACAGGTCTCACTGTTCTCTTAACCCCCACAGCACCAGAAGGTGCTGTGTCATTTATTACTAACAAAACGTGGAAAATTTACTGGCGGAGCATATTTTTTTTTTTACTGGCAACCTGAGAAATCACAGAACTCCTATTGAAAACTAAACACAGTAAAATATTTGAACAGTATAAACATGATATAGAAACACTGACAATACCCATAAAACAGTAATTTGCTTGATTTACACTTAAAAAAAGTCAACACAGCATGAAATTATCAGCCCTTGATATTTACTGGCAGTTGTAAAAAAAAATTTTTTACAAACTGTCATTAAATTTACTGTCAGTTGGCAACCCTGGTATCCACACACCTGCATCCCCATAGCATAACAAAGTCTGCCTACACACCGCTCCAACCAACAATTCACACTGTACCCATGGGAATGAGCACCAAGACCTCATTCACACACAGAACTTTATTTATTAATTTCACCCCGTTTTATATTTAAGATTAGGCAGGAATTTTGTAAGTTCTTTTTTTTGTGTACACTAATGATTTTTAGTATATTTGTAGCTAAAATATTGTTTTGATATTTTGCAGTGGGCCTGTAAGGTAGACTGTATGGGACACTGTGGGGTAGATTTAGATAGATCAGCGAGTCTTTAGATCCGCGTAATCTATCTTATTTACGATCCGCCAGCGCAAGTTTTTGAGGCAAGTGCTGTATTCAGAAAGCACTTGCCTCTAAAGTTGCGCCGGCGGATCGTAAATCCCCCGGCGGAATTCAAATTCCGCGGCTAGGGGGAGTTTACTATTTAAATCAGGCGCGTCCCCGCGCCGATCGTACTGCGCATGCGCCGTCCGCTAAATTTCCCAGCGTGCATTGCTCCAAATGACGTCGCTAGGACGTCATGGGTTTCGACGTGAACGTAAATTACGTCCATCCGTATTCGCGAAGGACTTACGCAAACGACGTAAAAAATTCAAAACTCGGCGCGGGAACGACGGCCATACTTAACATAGGATACGCCGCATATAGCAGGGGTAACTATACGCCGGAAAAAGCCGAACGCAAACGACGTAAAAAAAAAGCGACGGGCGGGCGTTCGTTTCTGAATTGGCGGATTTGCATATTCGTCGCGTATACAAACGGAAGCGCCACCTAGCGGCCAGCGGGAGATTGCAGCCTAAGATCCGACGGTGTAAGTCACTTACACCTGTCGGATCTTAGGGAGATCTATGCGGAACCTTATTCTATGAATCAGCCGTATAGATCCGACCGTCGGATCTCAGAGATACGACGGCGTATCAGGAGATACGCCGTCGTATCTCTATCTGAATCTGCCCCAGTGACTTTTAATGCCTTGTACACACGATCGGAATTTCCGATGAAAAAAGTCAGACGGAATTTTTTCATCGGATATTCCGACCGTGTGCGCACAGCAAATCAGGCGGTCACCTAAGGCATTGCGCTCACAGGGGCCTCGCGGCCGCCTAATTTGCCTGACTGGGGAAGGGGAGAGACCAGCATTGGAAAAAATGATGGCATGGCGTGCACACGCACGTGAGGAGGAGGCGCGCCCACAGGTGGGGGGAGTGAAGAGCGGGGAGTTTGCTGGGGATGAGGACGGACCGTGCTGAAGGCAAAGCGGAGATGTCAGCCCCCATCCGCACACCACACGCTGCCGAGTTGAGGGGAGCTCAGTGGCTACTATCTGCAGCGTAGTGGCGAGGACGGACAGCTGCACGAGGCGGACCAGCCCAGCCCGTTCTACACCATTCGATTCGGCCGCACCGGGGCTCACAACGGCTAGTGAAATGAACGGGAGTGGAGGAGGAGGAGAGCGGGACGTGCAGCAGGAGGTCTGAATCTGCTTTGGATCACATCAGCAGCACACATCTACCCGCACCCACCATCACAGGAGAAAAGGTCGGCCCCCACCTCTAATTTTTATCGGCGAAGGTAAGGTAGAGAAAAGTCCCTAGGGGACGAAGATAAGGAGGTAATGACATAAAAGCTACTCTTACCAAAGTTGATCAATGTCTGTTTAAAGGTCAAAAGGTCTGTTAAAGGTCTCTTAAAGGTCTGGTATCACTCACTTACTGACTATCTGCATGAAAAACAAAATACACAAAGTTCCCTGAGAAGGGATAAAAGCTACCCTAAAGCATTAAATAGCAAACCCCCTGGTTGAGTAAATGGGACTGTGTTACCCTAACAGACGGGGTGTACTGTAATAAAACGTAATGCATGGCACAATGTATGATGCAAGGAATCCTTGAGAGGAAATTGTAAGGACAGCAGGAAGATAGGGAGGAGTAATATGGGCTCAGTAAGAACATATACAAATAACCCTATGAACTTGGAAGGGGTATCCACCTCTCTCACATAAGGCTCTCCTTACAGTACCTACAAAGGGATCCTCAGAAACTGGACTTATACAGGAATTGACTTTAAAACGTTAAGGTTCCCCTCGAGCTTCTCCCCCGGCTATATTATTAGGGTAGATAGCTGGACATACGGAGACATAAGCATTTGGGAAGAAATCTTGGGGGGCCATTCGCACTCACTCACTCTAAAAAGTGAGAGTGGAAATAAGCTCGTATTGAACCTGGATAGACTGCCATTTATGCTCTCTCTCTCCTTTTTTCTATATATGTACCCTTATTTTTTTTTTTTTTTTTACCCACGGACCCACTGACTTTGCCATTGGGCTATGTTACATACTGACACTGACCGGATCAAACAGGGAAGGTCAGGTACTGGGAGACCAGGGGGAGCAGAAGACTAACAGACTGAGCCCTACTTCAGGGGATGCTGAGACATTGAGATATTGGCAAACTGGCATAAAGAGTACATGTGAAAGTGGAAGTAGTACCCCCCCTCAAACACATAAAAACCCCATTACAGTACAGTCAAGCAACCCTCAGATACCAGACAGACACAGGAAATACTGTAGGTATGTTCTTGGCCTCTTAGGGGCCCCCATCCATCAGCAGATAGAGGGTAACAACATTTTCCTCTCAAGATAGAGGGGATTACTTCTCTGGCACAGGCAAAAGCGATAAAGGGTCCAGGTGTGGATATAGATCTAGAACCTAGGATATATGGAACACGGAGGGACTGTCTGGCAAATTGTATGTGGTCTCTTTTTTCTCCTTTTTTTTTTTTTTTGGTCTTTCCCTGGTGTTTGACACCCAACTGACCGAACTTCTGAGCCATTTTAAACGTAGACATTGACTACAGACTACAGGCTTTAAGGAGGATTATTTAAGGGAAACACAAAAACGATACAGAGGTATCAGGTATCGCTTGCTAGGGGTGAAAGGGGAAAATTAGGGACTAAGGGCCCGGAGCGGCGCTCTGACAACTAGTTGGCCTAAAAGGAAACACAGACGTGTACTGACAAACAGGGACAGGAGAAGGTCAAGCTGGGGAAGAGAATCAGAAGAAGGGATAACAACATGAGCAGAATGACAAGCAGGTCCACGAGGGGGGGACCCCGACAACGCCAAGTAATACAGCTACAACAAGCTCAATTAGACCATTCATGACTAAAGGGGAAAGCCCACGAACCCAGGGCACCCTGGGAACAACAAAGCAACAACAAGTAAACAAAGACAAGAAGCTGGAAACTAGAAAACCCCAGGGGGGAAACACCAGTGAAACATCAATGGAGTCAAGAGAAGAAGGAACCATAGAGCGGGGGCCTGAAAGTAGTAGGACTGAGGAACAACATACAGACTCGCAGTCCATATCAAAAGGAGAAATGGCAGAGATGCTGCAAAAATTGGAAACAGCGATTAAGAGTGGAATCAAGGGTGAAATACAGAACCTGCGGACAGACCTGGGGCACCTACTCGGCAGAATTGAAACAATTGAAGAACGAACAGAGCAGCAGGAGCAAGAAGTAAAAGCATTAAAGGACCAAATAGGTCAAACACAACTACAACAGAGACTTATACTCTACAAAATAGAAGATCAGGAAAATAGAAGTCGGAGACAAAATCTGAGGATAAGATCAATACCAGAAGAGAGGAAAGAAGATCTCAGGCAAATAATGCAGAAGATATTTAATCCCCTGCTGGAAAAACCAATAGAGGACCCGATAAGGATCGAAAGGGTCCATAGAGTGGGGAACCCGCAGAGAACGAGGTCGGATCGAACAAGAGACGTCATAATTAGATTCCGACTCTACGAGGACAAGGAAATAGTGTGGAAGAAACTAAGGGGACAACCCCCGATAGTCTACGAAGGGACAGAGCTACAGATATTCTCCGACCTATCACTTGAGACCCTGGCAAGGAGACGAGTGTTAAAACCACTTTTAAAGCGGATGACAGATCTAAACATCAAATATACTTGGGGGTTTCCGGCATGTCTGGTCGGTACAAAAGACGGGAGATCAGCAACGCTGAGATTCCCGGAGGACCTGGAAGAGTTCTGTAAAAAATTAGATATTCAGATACCCGACCTACCAGGATGGGAATAGAGGAGTAAAAGTTAAGGGAGAAAATGACGTGTCAACCCATAAGAGTTTTTTCCTTAGACTTTCTTTGTTTTCTTCTGTGATTGTGGTGGTGGGGGATATACCCATCCCCCCCCCCCGCTTTACGATCAGATCGAGGGGGAGGCAATCCCAGACCCCACCTAGGGGGAACTGGACCAGACATGGAGGATGGTCCAGAGGTCAATAATAGGCCTAAAGGGGATGTAGGGGGGGGGGGGGGGGTGTGGAGGGGAGAGGGGGGAGGGAGGGGAGGAGGGAGGGGAGGGGAGGGGAGGGAAGGGAGGAGGGGGGGGGGGGGGAGAGGGGGGAGGGAGGGGGGGGGGGAGGAGGGAGGGGGGAGGGAGGGAGGGGGGGGAGGGGATATATCTCACCAAAATAATCAGAAAAAAAAGGGGGAAGATCAAAGATGCCACAAATCAAATGTATATCCTATAATGTGAAAGGTCTCAATAGCCCAACCAAAAGACATAAGGTGCTCAAGGAATTGAAGGGATATAAAGCAGACATCTCCTTTTTACAGGAAACTCATATCACCCAAGGATCGAATATTAGATTATATGCCCCAGACCTCCCCACGTGGTACTACGGAGACACTATCTCCAAGAGAGCTAGAGGAATAGCAATTGGAATTTAAAAAAGGGTACGTTTTGAGTTGGCCGACAGACTGACAGACCCAGAGGGGAGATTCCTCTTTTTGAGAGGAAAATTGGAAGGATTAGAATGCACTCTGGTAAATGTCTATGCTCCAAATGCATTACCGATAAAATTTCTCTTGGGAATATTAGGGAAACTGACAGACTTCAGGAGGGGAAGAGTAATCATAGGAGGAGACCTTAACCTATGTATAAACCCAAAAATAGATAAAACATCTCAGACATCGAGCGCCAGGGATGGACAGCTGAAAAAGCTCAGGGACGCCTTATTTAGGAGTCAACTGATCGATGCCTGGAGAGTCTTTAACCCGGACCAACGAGACTACACATTTTACTCCCCGGTCCATGGGACTTACTCAAGGATTGACCATATACTGGTCGATCACAGAACCTTAGATATGGTGGTTGAGACAAAAATAGAAACGATGACGATTTCTGACCATGCACCGGTTAGTATTATAATAGAAATCTCAGGTAATACAAGGCCTAAACAAAATTGGAGGTTAGACGAACATCTATTGATAGAGGAGACCAGTTTAACAAGGGTAAAAAAAGAACTGGAAGAGTATTTTAGGTTAAACGAGATGGAGGGAGTCTCGGTGGCAACACTGTGGGATGCCCACAAGGCAGTGATAAGAGGAACTTTGATTTCGGAAAAAGCAAGGAAAAAGAAAGAAAAAAATAGGAAAAAGGAAGAATTAATAGAAGAAATCTTCCTCTTTGAACAGGAACATAAAAAAATAGGGAAGCAACGAGATCTTTACTTGAAACTGGTTAACAAACAAAATGAATTAAAAGATATTATGGATCAAGAAACCCGAAAGGAATTCAAATCAATCGCTAGGGAAAGATACATGTGGGGAAATAAAACTAATAAACACCTAGCAAGAATGGTGCAGAAAAAGAAATCAAAAAATTATATAGATAAAATTAAAAACGAAAAAGGAGAGATGATACAAACAACAAAGGAAATTGCGGAGACTTTCAGGCTATACTATGAGAAACTTTACTCAGTAGAACAAAAAAACGGGCAGGAGGGAGAAAAAATAAATAAAACTGTAGCATTCCTAAGGGAAGCTGGTCTGCCAAAAATAAATAGGAGCGAGGCATTAGTCATGGACAGACCAATAACAGAAAAAGAGATCAATTTTGCACTAGCCAATACAGCAGTGGGCAAAAGTCCGGGACCCGACGGTTTCACCACCCTGTACTATAAAAAGTGTAGGGAGATCCTCTTACCAAAATTATGCCAATATTTTAATGGATTGGGCAAAGACTTCGGGTTGAGTCGGGAGGCCTCAGAGGCCATTATAACAGTTATCCCCAAGGAAGGCAAGGATAAAGGAGATTGTTCAGGATATCGACCAATATCTCTGCTAAATACAGATGTAAAACTATTTGCAAAGGTATTGGCCGAGAGAGTAAAACGGGAAATGGCAAAGATGGTACATCCTGACCAGACAGGGTTCATCCAGGGAAGGGAGGGGAGGGACAATGGAGTTAGAGCATTATTGATAATGCAAAAAATGAAAACAAACGGAACCCCCAGTCTACTCCTGTCGATAGATGCGGAGAAGGCATTCGACAGGGTAGACTGGGGATTCATGCTACGCACCTTGGATGAAATGGGGTTTGGACAAAGGATGAGGGAGTGGATAACAACTCTCTACCAGGAACCGAGGGCAAAAATAAAAATAAATGGTAGCCTATCCCAAGACCTGATAATGAAAAATGGAACCAGACAGGGATACCCCCTTTCCCCACTTCTATTTGTGCTCTCCCTGGAGCCACTATTAGCTAGGATACGCAAGAGCCCCGACATAAGAGGAGTTAAAATAGGAGAGGACGAACACAAACTCTCAGCATTTGCTGATGACGTACTCTTCTATTTGTCAGACCCTATAATCTCAATTCCAAAATTACTGGACTTATGCATGACATACGGAGAAATATCAAATTTTAAAATCAACGTAGCTAAAACCGAGATTCTAAGTATTAATATCAATGGACGAGAGGAAAGGGATTTAAAACAGAAATATTGCTTCTCCTGGGTAAAAGCACTCAAGTACCTCGGTATTTTTCTTGTTAAATCAATGGAAAAAATGTACGTGAAAAATTTTATCCCCTTGTTAAACGAAATTAGGGAAGAAATTGGGAGGATAAAAAGCAGACCGATATCCTGGATAGGACGAATAAATTTCTGTAAAATGGTAATTTTACCAAAGATTACTTACAAGTTCCAGATGATACCTATAAGTTTGCCCGGAACACTCTTCTCAGCTCTTAAAAAACAGATCATGAACTTCATTTGGAGAAATAAGAAACACAGAGTATCCTTCCAAACCTTAAGACAACCTAAAAATAAGGGGGGATTAGCAGTACCAGACGTTAAAACATACTACGAGGCTGTGGTTCTGTCAAGGGTGGTGGAATGGGTTAGGGCCAGTAAGGAAAAGAGATGGGTTAACATTGAAAACGAAATGTCAAAGGCAAGTTTAGATAAGATTATATGGAACCCACCTAAATTTAGGACACTTGATAAGAATACACACGAGATAACTAAAATGCACTAAAAATTTGGGATTCTAGGTACAAAAAAATAGAAAAGGAATTTAACTCACCATTATTGGCACTGAAAAACAATGATTATTTTGCACCGGGTAAAGCACAGATTGGAGGAAATTGGATAAAAAAAGACACTACCCAATTAAGGGATGTAATAAAAGATGGGCACATTGCAACACTACAAGAATTAAAAGAAAAAAAAGATTGTTTTTTGGAAATAGATGAATGGAGATACCATCAGCTGGCCCACTTTATACAAAGATTACCGCACCCACTGAGATCAGGGGAGCAGCTATCCGAACTGGAAAAAATATGTACATCGGAAAAGGTCAAGGGAACTATCTCAAAATTATATAAGATTTTGCTAAAGGTGGACGAGCGGATGGTCCCTCCTTTCATCAAAAAATGGGAGAGGGAACTTGGATCAAAGCGAGATAGGGCCACAATCGAAAAAATACTGACACTGGCCCATTCCTCGGCAATAGATAGCCGTACAGCTGAGATGAGCTACAAATGCGTGACTGGATGGTACATGACCCCGGACAAATTATCTAAATTTAACGAAGGACAAACGGGAGAGTGCTGGAGGGTATGTGGATCCCCGGGTACAATGGCTCATCTCTGGTGGAAATGCCCTAAGGTTGAGGAGTTCTGGAAAAAAATACTGGGATGTATAGAAGAGATCACAAAAGAAAAAATTAAGTGGGATCCTTGGGTGATATTGTTCCATGGGGGTGAGGAAAAAATCAAAAAATATAAGAAAACCTTAGTCCCACATCTATTAAATGCCGCCAAAAGGATAATACCGAGAAGATGGCAGGAGATAGACTGTCCCCATACCTGGGAGTGGATAGACTCTGTGGAAGAGACTTACAGAATGGAAGAACTGAGGGAAGAAGTGGCAGGAAATAGTATAGTCCAAGATAAGAAGTGGGACAATTGGAGGGGTTTCAAGAGATCCTGGAGTTATGCAGAAAAACTTAGGGCTGAGACCTAAAGATAATAAAAACAGAGTTGAAGGCATCAGGAGATACTCCGGATTGTCTGTGGTGAGAAAGGGGGAGGGTGGGAAGGGAGAGGGGGGAGGGAGAAATCGGGATAAGGTAAAGGAACTAAAAAATTGTCTTTTTTCTGTGAGACTTTAATTAAGTAAATGAAGGAGTAAATACCATAATATATACACAACAAAAAAAAAGGAAGGAGAAAAAAAAAAAAAAAAAAAAGGAAAAAATGATGGCACTGCCTGCGGATGTGCGGGACCAATCTCCTCATGCAAGGACTCTGCACTAAAAATGTAATACTTTTTCCCATTATGGGCGTGAGTGGGGCCTCATGTCTATGTTTTGCTTACGGCCTCACAAAGCCTAGAGCCGCCTCTGCGTGTGTGGTCCCCATCTGACTTTTTTCCGTCGGAGTTTAGAAATAGAACATGTTTTATTTTTTTTCCGATGGAAAAAAATCTTATCGGAAATTCCGATCGTCTGTGTGGAACTCCGACGGAGAAAAAAACACGCATGCTCAGAATCAAGTCAACGCATGCTTGGAAGCAATTAAACTTAATTTTCTCGGCTCATCGAGTTGTGTATGTTTACGTCACCGCGTTTTGGACTGTCGGAATTTGTTCTGACAGGCCCAGATTCTCAAAGGACTAACGCGGTGCAGCGCCATGTACGACGTAAGTCCCTAATCCGACCCCGTCGGTATCTATGCGTCTGATTCTTAGAATCAGTTACGCATAGATATTCATTAGATCCGACAGGCGTAAGTCTCTTACGCCGTCGGATCTTAACTGCATTTTTTTTTTTTTTGACAGCTAGGTGTCGCTTCCGTCGAATTCCGCGTTGAGTATCGCAAATTAGCTAGATACGCGAATTCCCGAACGTACGCGCGGCCGACGCAGTAAAGTTACGACGTTTTCGTTAGGCTTTTCCCCGGCGTAAAGTTTCCCCTGCTATATGAGGCGCAGCCAATGTTAAGTATGGCCGTCGTTCCCGCGTCGAAATTTGAAAAAAGTTACGTCGTTTGCGTTAAGTCGTCCGCGAATGGGGCTGGACGTCATTTACGTTCACGTCAAAACCAATGACGTCCTTGCGGCGTACTTTGGAGCAATGCACACCGGGAAATTCCACGGACGGCGCATGCGCCGTTCGGGAAAAACGTCAATCACGTCGGGTCACCAATATTTAAAGCGGAAGTAAACCCATCGATGTAACACTTAAAAAAACTGTTAACATTCCCCGCATGCCGGGAATGCTAACTGCACATTGGTTGTGCTCTCAACCAAACTGTCAAACCATCCAATGGCTGGTGTCATAACTGATCACATGTGCAGCTTCATGGCAGTTGAAGATTGAACAAAGGCCAAGATGGCAGCTTCCTTGGCTGAAAAAGATAGGAGGGTTTACTTCCACTTTAACATAAAACACACCCCCTCATCCTCATTTGAATTACACGCGCTTACGCCGGCCCCATTTACGCTACGCCGCCGTAACTTAGGAGGCAAGTGCTTTGTGAATACAGCACTTGCCTCTCTGACTTACGGCGGCGTAGCGTAAATACGATACGCCGCCGTACAGATGCGCTCTCCTACGTGAATCCGGGCCACAGTGTGTATGCAAGACAGCTTGAACGGAATTCGGAACGGAAAATTGCATCGGATTTTATCCCATCGGAAATTCCGATCGTGTGTACGGGGCATAACAGCAGCCCTGCCTGCCTGGCATAGCTATTGTGCTTGGTGACAGATACCCTTTAAACCAGGAACCTTTGGTCCCCAATGGGAAGCAAAGGAACCCATTGTGAATTCCTAAATTATCTTACATGACATTCAAACTCTTCTTCCTCCTTTGGGCCGAAGGCAGCCAGCCAATGGAACCCAGGGAGAAGCCTTCAATGGAAGGAAGTCATCTTGTTCAGGAAAAGTATAGATACACACCCATCCCTGAAGCTTTGACAAAGAGGACATTAAATCTAAAAATATTTGTTCTTTCTTATTCTTTTATTCTTATTGGTGGTTAGATTTTTGGAAACAGATATCAAAGTTTCTGCCGCGTTATGCCAGGATGTTTATGCGAAAACTGAATACATTTTAAAACATGTCGAGAAGATAGCTGGACTTCTGATGATTATTTTGATCAAATAGATTTGATGAAAGACTTGGAACAGATAAGGGCCAGATCACGAACAATTACGGCGGAGTAACGTATGTCCTTTACGTTACTCCGCCGCAAGTTTTCAATCGTAAGTGCTTGATTCACAAGCACTTGCGTGTAAACTTGCGGCGGCGTAGCGTAAAAGCCGTCCGACGCAAGCCCGCCTAATTCAAATGGGGAGGGGCCCATTTAAATTAGGCGCGTTCCCGTGCCGAACGTACTGCGCATGCTCCGTTTGAAATTTCCCGCCGTGCTTTGCGCGAAATGACGTCGCCCCGACGTAATGTTTTGAACGGCGACGTGCGTTACGTACTTTCGTATTCCCGGACGACTTACGCAAAAAAAAATTGAAATTCGACGCGGGGAACGACGGCCATACTTTAACATGGGCTGTCTATTGTTACACCACCTAAATAGCAGCCGTAACTTTGTGACGCGAAAGCCGACAAGCGACGACGAACGCGCGTACCTTCGTGGATCGCCGTAAACAGCTAATTAGCATACCGACGCGGGGAAAACGATGCGATCTCCACCCAGCGGCCACCGAAGTATTGCATCCTAAGATCCGAAGGCGTACGAAGCCGTACGCCTGTCGGATCTTAGCCAAATGCCGTCGTATCTTTGTTTGAGAATTCAAAATAAAGATACGACGCGGCAAATTTGAAAGTACGCCGGAGTATCAGCAGATACTCCGGCGTACTTATTCTCTGAATCTGGCCCTAAGTGTTTTAAGGCCCATACACACGATCGGACAATCTGACCGTGTGTACGCTCCATCGGACAAATTTTATTGCTTTTTCATCAGACAAGTGTACGCTGTGAAAAAAAAGAAAAAACTTTCCTGCAACAAATGTTCTACATCGGCTAATCCGATCATGTGTACACAAGTCCATCAGACTAAAGTGCAAAGTACAAACCACGCATGCTCAGAACTAGGGTTGTCCCGATACCGATACTAATATTGGTATCAGGACCGATACTGGGCATTTGTGCGAGTACTTGTGATTCTAAAAAATTTGGAAAATTTCCAGGGGTGTGAATACTTTTTCAAGGTGCTGTATCTGGCTGCAATCCTATCGCCCTTAGTTGTCAACACAGTGCACAACACTCAGAACTCAAAAAAGTCATAGGGCTAGATAGCCCGCCGTAAGTTTGTGCGGGCGTAGCGTATCTTAGATACGCTATGCCGCCGTAACTTAGTGAGGCTGGGGCTGGATTCACAAAGAACCTGCGCCCTAAGTTACGGCGGCGTAGCGTAAATCTGCCGGCGTAAGCGCGCCAAATTCAAATTCTGAAAGGGGGCGTGTTTTATGTAAATAAAACATGATTCAACGTAAATTACGTCTCTTACGAACGGCGCATGCGACGTCCGTGAACGTATCCCAGTGCGCATGCTCCTAATCACGTCGCAAATAGTCAATGCTTTCGACGTGAACGTAATTTACTCAAAGCCCTATTCGCGAACGACTTAGGCAAACGATGTAAACGACGCAAAATTCGACGCTGTCCCGACGTCCATACTTAACATTGGATACTCCTCATATAGCAGGAGTAACCTTACGCCGGAAAAAGTCTTACGTAAACGACGTAAAAAAATCTGCCGGGCGCACGTACGTTTCTGAATCGGCGTATCTAGCTCATTTGCATATTCTACGCCGAAATCAACGGAAGCGCCACCTAGCGGCCAGCGTAAATATGCACCCTAAGATACGACGGCGTAAGAGACTTACGTCGGTCGTATCTTAGCAAAATTCCGGCGTATATTTCTGAATACAGAAAAAAGATACGCCGGCGCATCTTAGAAGTTACGCGGCGTATCAACAGATACACCGACGTAACTTCTTACTGAATCTAGCCCATAGCATTGAAATTAGGGGTAGACAGGGCCATTGATAGGGGGGGGGGGGCACCAGTCCTCCTGTAGGACTATAGTGGCACTGGTGGGTACTGTAGTGGCACTGGTGGCACAGATAGGTACTGTAGGGGCACTGATGGGTAGTGTAGTGGCACTGTATGGCACTGCTGGGCACAGAAAAAAAAAACACTCACTTTTGTTCTCTCTTCTCTCCTCACACGCTGTACCGGTGTGAGGAGAGAAGAGAGTAAGACCTCAGCATGATCTTGTTTTGTTTACATTTTGATCGCTCCCTCATTGGAGGGAGCAATCAGGTGGTGAAGAGTCGCTATCATTGGCTCATCACCGTGATTCGTGTTGCGCTGGGTCCCGTGGACCCGGCGAGCACGGACAGTTCCGCGAGCGTGCCCCAGGGGCAAGACAGGGTTGTGCACGAGGACGTCCCAGGGAAGAGGTTAAAGGCAAGCTGTTAATAGAAAGTTCATTTTTAGGGTGGAACTCCGCTTTAAGACTGGTTGTGCACGAGGACGTCCCAGGGACGTCCTCCCAGAATTACTTGACCGCGCTGTAGCAGTATTTTTGCTATAGTGCGGTCGGCAAGAGGTTAAAGGTAAGCTGTTAATAGAAAGTTTTAGGGTGGAACTCCGCTTTAAGACTGAGATGCCATTAAAGTTTATGGGCTAGATTTAGATAGCCCGCCGTAACTTTGTGCGGGCGTAGCGTATCTCAGATACGCTACGCCGCCGTAACTTAGTGAGGCAGGTTCTGTATTCACCAAGAACCTGCGCCCTAAGTTACGGCGGCGTAGCGTAAATCTGCCGGCGTAAGCGCACCTAATTAAAATTGTGAAGAGGTGGGCGTATTTTATGTAAATAAAACATGACCCCACGTAAATGACGTTTTTGACTAACGGCGCATGCGCCGTCCGTGAACGTAACCCAGTACGCATGCTCCAAATTAACCCGCAAAAAGCCAATGCTTTACGTGAACGTAAATTACGCACAGCCCTATTCGCGAACGACTTACGCAAACGACGTAATCAACGGAAAATTCGACACTGGCCCGACGTCCATACTTAACATAGGATACGCCTCATATAGCAGGGGTATTTCCCGCGTCGTATCTTTGTTTCGTATCCACAAAACAAGATACGACGGCATCTGGGATCGATCCGACAGGCGTACGTCTTAGTACGCCGTCGGATCTTAGATGCAATTTTTCGGCGGCCGCTAGGTGGCGTTTCCGTCGAAATCCGTGTTGAGTATGCAAATTAGCTATTTACGGCGATCCACGAACGTACGTCCGGCCGGCGCATTTTTTTACGTTGTTTTCGTTCGGCTTTTTCCAGCGTATAGCTGTTGTTCTGAGGCTTACTTAATGTTAAGTATTTGCCATCGTTCCCGCGTACAATTCTGAATTTTTTACGTCGTTTGCGTAAGAATGACGTCACCGTCGTGAGCATTGGCTTGTTCCGGGTTAATTTCGAGCATGCGCACTGGGATACCCCCAGGGACGGCGCATGCGCAGTTAAAAAAAATGTTGTTTACGTCGAGTCACGACGTATTAACATAAAACACGCCCCCATTACATCCATTTGAATTCCGCGCCCTTACGCCGCAACAGATACACTACGCCACTGTAACTTACGGCGCAAATTCGTTGAGGATTCAAAGCAAAACAATGTAAGTTACAGCGGCGTAGTGTATCTTAGATATGCGTAGCATACGCTACGCCTGGCTCATTAATGCGCTGCGCTACGTGGATCTGCCCCTATGTGTGTGTAACGACAGGCGTCCCAATACTTTTGACAATATACTGTAACCTGTAGCATTCACGCTGATGTGGCACAAGTATAAAATAAGCTGGTATGTACACAGTATATATTTATTTTCATGTACATCTAGAAGACCTTTAACTATGTTACAAAACAGTCCTGCCGACATGCCGGGCTAAATACAGTCATTTTTTTTCTCTTTGAGATATTATTAAGCTTTTTTCTTTTTCTTTTTTAATACATTCTTTCCGCTCTCCTGCATATTCCAGCGGGATTTGCTGTTTCTGTAATCTGTGTGTCTGAATGATTGTAAATCACAGCACAGCACTTTTGAGAAAATGTAAATACACAATGCCAAAATTTGAAAAGAGCTTTTTCCGTAAGTAATATATTATTAAACATCAGTCCCAAGTCCAAGCACATTAACTGATTAAAACATATGTCGCCAATCGCCATCCTGCAGAGGCTGTAAGTGCATTAAAGAGAAAGTACAATTCTCTTTCAGATTAGGATATGCTTTGACAACGCAATCCATATTGCAACTGGCATTTCATTTACTAGATGGGTACACAGCCGACTTTGGATACATTACCATAATTAAGACCTTTCATAAAAAAAATAAAAGATTTGACATTTATTAGGTTTTAACATCTCATATAAGGATGAGGGAACCAGGTTCGATTCATGGAAGAGGGGGAGTCATGTAATCTTTCTTGACTTCATCAAAATCCGAACATACATACCATTAACCACTTACCCCCCGGACCATATTGCTGCCCAAAGACCAGAGTACTTTTTGCGATTCGGGACTGCGTCGCTTTAACAGACAATTGCGCGGTCGTGCGACGTGGCTCCCAAACAAAATTGGCGTCCTTTTTTTCCCACAAATAGAGCTTTCTTTTGGTGGTATTTGATCACCTCTGCGGTTTTTAGTTTTTGCGCTACAAACAAAAATAGAGCGCCAATTTTGAAAAAAATGAATATTTTTTTACATTTTGCTATAATAAATATCCCCCAAAAATATATAAAAAAACATTTTTTTTCCTCAGTTTAGGCCGATAAGTTTTCTTCTACATATTTTTCGTAAAAAAAAATCGCAATAAGCGTTTATTGATTGGTTTGCGCAAAAGTTATAGCGTTTACAAAATAGGGGGTATTTTTATGTCATTTTTATTATATTTTTTTTACTAGTAATGGCAGCCATCAGTGATTTTTTTTTTCGGTACTGCGACATTATGGCGGACACTTCGGACACTTTTGACACATTTTTGGGACCATTGGCATTTTTATAGCGATCAGTGCTATAAAAATGCATTGGATTACTATAAAAATGCCACTGGCAGTGAAGGGGTTAACACTAGGGGGTGGGGAAGGGGTTAAGTATGCCTGGGTGTGTTCTTACTGTGGGGGGGGGGGGGTGGCCTCACTAGGGGAAACACTGATCCTCGGTTCATACATTGTATGAACCGAAGATCAGCATTTCCCCTGCTGACAGGACAGGGAGCTGTGTGTTTACACACACAGCTCCCGGTCCCCGCTCTGTACCGAGCGATCGCGTGTGCCCGGCGGCGATCGCGCCCGCCGGGCACACGCACGGGAGTCCGGGGCGAGCGGGGGCCCGCGCGCGCGCCCCCTAGTGGCGGCTGGGAGAGAGGACGTCATATTACGTGCTCTCGCCCAGCAGAGCCACCTTGTGGACGTATAACGACGGTGCGCGGTCGGCAAGTGGTTAAAGTGATTGTAAACCCACTTTGACAACTTGCACCTCCAGGTAAGCCTAGATCAGGGGTCTCCAAACCTTCTAAACAAAGGGCCGGTTTACTGTCCTTCAGACTTTAGGGGGGCCGGACTGTGACTATTGGGAATAGAAAAGGTCCCGACGTTGGTGGAAAAAATAACGACCCTTCATTTGTTTCAGTGGGCATAAGGCTCCATTCACACCTAGGCATATTTACGCCGACGCCCGACGCTCGATACGCTGGAGGGGAGAAATACCATTGCCCTCTATGGAGATGGTTCACATCTCCACGCCGAACGCCAGAAGCTCAAAACAAGTCCCGGACCCTGTTTTTCAGGCGGCTTCGGCGTTCGGCATAGGAGATGTGGACCTGGGGGTTAAAATCGCTGCGTTTTGTAGCCGCAAATCGCGGTACAAAACGCTGCAATTTGTCGCCGCAATTCGCGGGACAAAACGCTGTGATTAGGTGTGAATGCAGCCTTAGGCTGCATTCACACTATAACGCGCCGTATTTTGCCGCGACAAATTGCGGCGTATTGTACCGCGATTTGCCGCGACAAAACGGGTCGTTTTAACCTTTTTTTTTTTTTACAACACATTGTTTTCTATGCCGAACGCCGAAAGCCGCCTGAAAAAAAGGGTCCGGGACTTGTTTTGACCTTCAGGCGTACGGCGTTTCGGCGTTCGGCGTGGAGATGTGAACCATCTCCATAGACAACAATGTAAAATCACCCCTCCAGCGGCACGAGCGTCGGGGTCGGGCGTAAATACGCCAAGGTGTGAATGCAGCCTAAGTGTGCCCATCTTCAGTGTCATTGGCCTAAATTGTGCTCCATTGTTAGGCTGGGTTGCACAAACCCCCTGTAACGGAATGGCCCGTGATACCCAGTGACTTTTGAAGGATGTGGGGTACTCCTGTGCCAGCTTCACCAATGACTCTTGGGTCTAGGGTCATCCTATGTCCAATAGGGGCATAGGATGACTGAGAAATGATATCATGGATTACATGAGATGGGACAATAATGATAATTCATGTATTGCAGGATATCTTGAAATATTACAAGTTGTTAATTCTGACCACAACAGGTCAATAGGAGAGTGTCTCCTTCAATGTGGAACATAGACTGTTGAGGTGCTAATTAAGTCTGCTACTGTTAAAGGGACACTAAAGGAATTTTTTTTTTTAGCTAAATAGCTTCCTTTACCTTGCTGCAGTCCTGGTTTCATGTCCTCATTGTTCGTTTTTGCTTTGATGTTGCTGTAAATCCTCTCTGTTCTGGACACTTCCTGGTTGCCTGTTTCCTGATGACCACAGTACTGGGAGATTTCTCACGGTGGTCACTAATCAAGGAGCTGTGTGTAAAACGAAACTGGATTGGTGCTGAGGAGTTTTAGACAAAGTATCACTGCTCTCTATTGGCTGACTGCCCTCTAGTGGCTCTCTGTACATCAGAGAACCAGCAAACAACAGCAAAAACGAAACTACACTGCAGGCACATTATATGATTGTTTTTTTATCAATTTTTAATCATTTTTAAAAGGAATCAGTTAACTATTATGTCTCTATGCCCTGTAAACAGTCATTTCAGCTAAAAAAAAAATTTCCTTTAGTGACCCTTTAAGATGTTAATTGATGTTAATCGCCTCCAGCTACCTGGCTGTAGTGAGGAAAGTTTGCTGTGATTGCATTCTATTGTCTATGGTGTTAATTAAGCCTGGCTCCTAAGATATTTCATTGTGTATGCTAATGACACTGTATTGTGTGAAAGTCTATTGATGATAAGATGTGGAATGTGACTTAGCACCCTCTAAAGGCCAGACGTCTGTATTGTGTATCAGGTGAGAACAGCTTGTCGCGGAGTCAGAACGTCTGGGTAATGATTAGTAATTAGCTCATCTGAATGTCATTATCTAACGGAATGTGTATTGAAGTTCCTTGTGTCATGTTGTGGGTGGAGTTGAGTCATTGTCCATATTTGGTTTCTAACTGTATATAAAAAAGCTGAGTTTACCATTAAAAGATTCATTCGTTTGGAACCAGAGAACAGAGCTTGTGTCTCGTTTGTCTGGGGAATCCAATGGGTCCTGTCTGCTGAATTGTGGAGTGTCGGATAAGCTGTCTTGGGTTGGTGGAATGGAATATCGTAAACGGCGTTAGCCCCTGACCGTTACACCCCCCATTCAAAGTGACTCCCGTCAGTGTTATTGGGAGGAATTGTGCCCCATTGTTGGTGTCATTGGGAAGAATTGTGCCACATTGTTGGTATCAGTGGATGAGATAGCGCTCCAAGGGCCAGATAAAAGCAAGCAAAGGGCCGCATCTGGCCCTCGGGCCGTAGTTTGGAGACCACTGGCCTAGATTAAGGCTTACCTGTAGGTGCAAGAAATATCTCCCTAACCTACACGGTTAAGGAGATATATGCAGAAAACACTGCACCGATGTCTACGGCGCATAGACTACGGCGCATAGACTACGGCGATGGCGCACTGAGCGTCCCGGCATTCTGAATGGGATAATGCCAGGGTTATGCCGGTGCCACGCGCATGCGTGTTCGTGCCGTCCCGCGCGCATGCGTGAGAGTGACGTCATCGCCACTCCGGTCAATCACAGCACGGGAGCGGCGATACCAGGAAGAAGCTCGGAGGGGACATGTCGGCGGCGGAGAACGAGGAGCACTTCGGGGGCTTTGATTTCAGGTAAGTGCCACATAATGAGCTAGTATGCTATGCATACTAGCTCATTATGCCTTTCTCTTGCAGGTGTTTTTTTTTTATGAATTATTTTAAGAGGGTTAACTTCCTCTTTAAATCCTATTAAAATCAGTCTACTTTTATATCTTTTTTATCAGTTTAAAGTTGTGTTAAAGGCTCCAGGTTGCTTACCTTCATGTATTCTATGCATATGGTATATGTGATCTACCTCCATTAGCCATTGCCGTAATCAGGGTCTAAAAAGGGGGAATCTGCACCACTCGAGTGATTAGGGTGTGATCTGGTAGACCCATAGGGTGTGCCTATGGGTCTACCATCCACAAATAGAAAACTTCTTTACAGTCAGAGCTGTGAAATGTGTTTGTGTGATTTTTTTTTTTTACATGGGTACTGTGACCTAGACATGTGCACACTGAAATTTTTTGTTTCGGAATTTCATTTTCGTACGAAAAATTGAATTATTTAGTTACTCCCGAAATTCGTTTTTATTTATTTTGCTTTGTTACTGTAAAAAAAGAATTTCTCCGAAAATCCGAATTAAGGTCGACCCTGTCATTGTAGGCTTCTGGTGTCTGTTAGACATGTGCACAACAAAAAAAAATTATTTTTTTTTTGTTTCATTTCGTCTTGTTGCGTAGATTCGTAAAGATACGTAATTTTGTAAGACACAAGTCTTCCTATTCGGACTCGTTCATAGTTTCATAACAGTTTTATTTTCGTGGATACTGAATGATTCGCAATTCTGTCTAATTTATTTTCGTTGATTCGAAATTCGTAATTTTGTTAGATAATAATTTTCGTTTAATGGATTCGTAATTTTGTACTTTCGTAAATACATTGCGGCGCGGTCATTCGCAATCTCGTATTTTATTTTAATTTTTAACACGCGGCTAATCCATATTAAGATAGACTTTCTCTTAAGCCCCGTACACACGGTCGGACTTTTTGCCAACAAACTTCAAAATTAGCAAGTTTTCCAAAGAATCGAGGCTTTACACTGTCCAATGTGACTCAGCACAAAAGAGATAAGCTGATTGGCTAAGATATTAAGTAAGATACATCACTCACTAACTACACTGCCCAGTGCCCATTCGAAAGAACGATACAAGTACACAGACAAAGAAACGGATTTACAAAAAACACAAATGAAAATACGAACATACAAATGAAAATACGAATATACGAAATTACAAACAGACAACGGATTTAAAATACGGAATGCAAATTGTTTGTTATAGATGTCATTTTCGTTCTTTTGCTGTTTCGGTGTTTCGTATTTTAGTAAGTTTGTCCAATCATACGTTCGTATTTTTGCTTGTTCGTTATTTTGCTTATTCGTAATTCCGTAATTTTCATATTTTAGTACTTTCAGCTATTCGGATGTTCGAATTGATCCGAATGTACGAATACTAACAAATTCGTACAAAAATCCATTCGTTACGAAACGGATCGCACATGTCTAGTGTCTGTCACAGGAATACATTTGACAAAAAAATGACATAGAGTTTGGCTAATACACCAACCAGGCCCTTATCCTGGCCTTTTAGCATCTTACAAAGATGAGGAAAGAAGGGTGGCAATGCCAATGTTGAAGGGACATTTGATGCCCCAAGAGAATTCAGGGGTTTTTGTAGCATTGGAAATCTGGAAATCCCCAATTTTCCTGCCCCCACCAGATAAACGCATGCGGAGAACATTTGCACCACTTGTCACTCATGCTCAAAAAATGCCGCAACGACTATATATTGTCAATGCCATTACCCAAAATAATGCACTGTCAAGCCACGTACACACGACCATTTTTCATGCCATGGAAAAAAACAACGTTTTTCTCGACGTGATTCTTGTCAAGCCTGCCTTGCATACACACGATCGTGACAAAAAATGCTCGAGCAAAGCGCGGTGACGTACAACACGTACGACGGCACTATTAAGCCTCGTACACACGATAGGTCTGAAGGACCGTTGTCATCGGTTAACCGATGAAGCTGACTGATGGTCCGTCACGCCTACACACCATCGGTTAAATAACCGATCGTGTCAGAACGTGGTGACATAAAACACAATGACGACGAGAAAAACGACGATGTGAAAAACAACAAGAAAAAATAGAGCAGGTCCTAAATTTTTAACGGACATTTTTCTCGTCAAGAAAAATGCTCTGGAGCCCACACACGATCGCTTTTAACGACCAATTTAAAAAATTTCATTTTTCTCGTCATGAAAACCGGTCGTGTGTACGCGGCATATGGGTTAAATACTTGTTGACCAAAAGCAGTCTACCACAAGTGATGTGAACATGCCCTTGGTTCAATATGCCCCAGGTTTACTTTTCAGAAATAGTTGTCAAATGTTCCAGGTACAAACGCAATTTGTTTCACTTATCAGTAAAAACTTCAAGAAATTGCCAATTTCTAATATTGTGAAATCTGCTTTTGATATATATGTAGCTATTTAGAAAACATTGAACACCTGCTACTTGTCAAGAAACTGCTCAGAAATGAAGTGTATCATCTGCTTGGTGAGCCAGACTTTGTGAACTGCGAACATTGCAGCCGACTCTTCCTTAAAAGGATTCCCAAGCCAAGGTTAATGAGCAGACCGCGGCGTATTCTCCCATGATACAATGATTGCACATTCCACATACACGCTCACCAGCTACAGGACCTGCCAGTTTTACTCCCCTCTGAGTCTGCACAGGTACATTCTTTAATTCCACTAAGAGTTGCTACAGTAACAAAACAGTAAATTCCAAAAGTTTAAAGGGCAATTCCACAAAGGATAGTTTGATTGAAAAAAAGAAAGAGAAGAATTTAAAGCCCAACTCAAGGAATTACCAAACGGTACCCCTGTAACAGTGGCGGTGCGTTCTTTCTCTCTTACCGTCCCTCCATCACCAATAGATAGATTAATGCGTTGCATGAATCTATCTATGGTCACCGCTGACACTAGGGTGTCCAGGTGTCCCGGATTGATATGTCTGTCCCAGGTCCCGGGCACCTTCATTCTGGGACAATACAATGTCCCGTAATGAAATAGAGGACACAGCCACCCCCTACTAACTAATAACTACATTTCCGGGAACTGGTTGCTAGGGCCGGCGCTGCCTGGCATCTTGCAACCAGTAGACATGTGCACAGAATTTTTTTTTTCGTTTTTTTTTGTTCTGTTTCGTATCGTTCCGTAGGTTCGTTTCCGTTCGTTTTTCGTAAGACGCCCATTTTCCTGTTCGTTCCCGTTCGTTTTTCGTACGACGAGATTTTTTTCGTATTCCGATCGTTTCGTATTTTCGTTACCGTTTTATTTTCGTACATGCGGGATGGTTTGTTATTCTGTTTAATTCATGTTCGTTACTTGTTAGACAATCATTTTCGTGAATTTTCGTCAATGATTTGCATTCTGTGTTTTGGATTCCTTTTTCTGTTCGTGTTTTCGGTCGTGTGTTCACGAGTTTATTTGGCTTTACTGTACTACTCAGCACAAAAGAGAAGCTGCTTCACTAACTACACTCACTGTGGCAAGGGATTTGCATTCTGTGTTTTGGGTCCTTTTTCTTTTGGTGTTTTCGGTCGTGTGTTCGTGTGACATCTGTGGCAAAAGATTTGCATTCTGTTGAATCCAAAATACGAACAGAAAAAAGGAATTCAAAATACAGAGTGTGGGTCTTTTGTTGTAGATGACGTGTGAGCATACGACTGAGGGTGCGAACAGAGAAGGGATTCAAACAAGATACAGAGTGCAAATCTTTTGTTGTGGATGTCGTGTGAGCATGCGACTGGGGATGCGGACAGGGAAAGGATTCAAACAAAATGCCGAGTGTGGGTCTTTTGTTGTGGATGTCATATGAGCATACCACTGAGGGTGCGAACAGAGAAGGGATTCAAACAAGATACAGAGTGCAAATCTTTTGTTGTGGATGTCGTGAGAACATACGGCTGAGGATAGGAGCAGAGAGGGGATTCAAACAGGATACAGAATGCAAATCTTTTGTTATAGATGGAATTTTCGTTCTTTTGCCGTTTTAGTTTTGTCGTATTTTCGTCAGATCGTTCGTTCGTATTTGCGGTTGTTCGTTATGCGGCTCATTCGTAATCCCGTCGTTTTCGTATTTTGGTGCTTCAATTTTTTCGTATGTACACATTATTCTGCGGGTACGAAAATGAACATTTTCGTACGAAAATAACATTCGTACGAACGGGAATGCACATATCTAGCAACCAGTGACAATTTACTCTCAGACAGTGAGGCCGGGAGCGAGGCCTGCGCCTAGTGCAGCACTGCTGTCCCCACCCACATCGGCACCTCCTCCTTCTCCGGCAAGCAGCAGAGACTGGTGTGATCTTCACTCTCCAGATAGTGACGCCACTCCTTTCCTTCTACACACGTGGCTCATGCAGAGGGAGTGACAGCAGCACTGCATCTGGTGGCAGGCTATGGGTGGCAAGCGGCACTGTATCTGGTGGCAAGTGGAACATTCACCTGACAAATAACCCCCTGCCAAATTCCCCATCAACCCCGAGACTACATTTCCCCCCGCCCCCCCTCATCTTTTTTTGGGGGGGGGGTGAGAGAGGGGGTGTCTCCCTGAATGGCAGTTTGGAAATGTGGTCATCCTAGCTGACACCCCCTATTCAGGTGCACGGCCCCTTGTTGGGTGCCGGGCACCTGAATTACACCAGCGTGGTGTTTTTTGGAAGAACCTAATTGGAGACGTAGGGCTAGATTCAGGTAGCCCGCCGTAAGTTTGTGCGGGTGTAGCGTATGTTATTTACGCTACGCCGCCGCAACTTACACGGGCAAGTGCAGTATTCACAAAGCACCTTCTCCGTAAGTTGCGGCGGCGTAGCGTAAAAGGGGCCGGCGTAAGCGCGCCTAATTCAAATGAGTATGAGGGGGCGTGTTTTATGTAAATGAGTGGTGACCCGACGTGATAGACGTTTTTCCCGAACGGCGCATGCGCCGTCCGTGGAATTTCCCAGTGTGCATTGCTCCAAAGTACGCCGCAAGGACGTCATTGGTTTCGACGTGAACGTAAATTACGTCCAGCCCTATTCGCGAACGACCTACGCAAACGATGTAAAAAATTCAAAATTCGACGCGGGAACGACGTCCATACTTAACATTGCGTACGCCTCATAATAGCAGGAGCAACCTTACGCTGAAAAAGCCTAACGTAAACGACGTAAAAAAATAGCGCCGCGGGTACGTAAATTTGTGAATCGGTGTATCTAGGTAATTTGCATATTCTACGCCGAAAACGACGGAAGCGCCACCTAGCGGCCAGCGTAAATATGCACCCTAAGATACGACGGTGTAAGAGACTTACGCCAGTCGGATCTTAGGCTAATGTCGGCGTATCTTGCTTTCTGAATACAGAAAAAAGATACGCCGGCGCAGCTTTGAATTTACGCAGCGTATCTATAGATACACTGGCGTAAATCAATGCTAAATCTAGCCCATAGGCTCTAATAGGCGTCCAAAACAGTAAACCGCAGGCGCCATGCTGGGCGTTCGATGTTCACTTAGCTGTGTGTTAGGAAAGCAAATGAATCGCTTTCCTAACACTGAACCGCCTCTCAGGTGCTCGGGTCTGTGTCACCTGTCACCTGATTGGCTGAAACGATAGGCGCTGTGATTGGACGCCGACTATCAGGCATCCAATCATAGCAGAGGATGGGAAGAGAGGGCAGGAGAAGAGATTGAGGAGCATGGATGACACAGCTGCTGTGACCTGATGTCCCACCAAGACAAGGTAAGTGCCGGGCGGGCGGGGGGATGCACACTGTCAGCAGTTGATGGGCAAAGTAGCGGCAGTTGATGGGCACAGTTGCGGCAGTGGATGGGCACAGCTGCGGCAGTGGATCGGCACAGTAGCGGCAGTTGATGGGCACAGTTGCGGCAGTTGATAGGCACAGTAGCAGCAGTTGATGGGCACAGTAGCGGCAGTTGATGGGCACAGTAGCGGAAGTTGATGGGCACAGTAGCGGCAGTTGATGGGCACACTGGCAGCAGTTGATGGGCACAGTAGCGGCAATTGATGAGCACACTGGCAGCAATTGATGGGCACAGTGTCAGCAATTAATGGGTACAGTAGCTGCTTTGATGGCACAGTGGCGGCGAGTGATGGGCACAGTGTCAGCAATTGATGGGTACAGTAGCTGCGCTTGATGGCACAGTGGCAGAAATTTATGATACAGTGGCTGCATTTGATGGCACAGTGGCTGCGTTTGATGGGCACAGACTGTGCCCATCAATTGCCGCCACTGTGCCATCAAACGCAGCCACTGTGCCACACAGTGGCTGCGTTTGATGGCATACTGACAGCAATTGATGGGCACAGACTGGGATTTGTCCCGAATATGTGAATTGGGTGAGACTAGGACAGGGCTGCCATCAGGGGGGTACAGGCAATACCCCTGGAAGGGGCCTGGGGTCCCCAGGGGCCCAGATGGCATCCCCCATTTTATGTCACCCAAAGCCCCCCTGACCTGTAAGGGGCCCGGATGACATCCCCCATTTTTTTTGTCAGCACCAAAGGCCCCCCCCCCCCGCTTCTCAACTCGCGGTGGCACCCCCCTGCTTCTCTCTGCTCCAAGGGGCCCCCAGCGTCTCAATTGGCAACGCCCCCCCCGCTTCTCAACTCGCGGTGGCACCCCTCTGCTTCTCTGCTCCAGGGGGCCCATGCCTTAAGCACACGGAAGCGTGCCACTATATTTAAGTAAGAAAATAAAACAACAAAACCGAAATCGAGTTCTTAGATCAACCAACCAAAAATTATTACAAATTCCCAAAGCCCGATATAAGACCAAAGGAGAACGCCGTTTTTCAGTTCAAGGACCTCGACTATGGAACGCTTTACCAACTAATATCCGAATGGAAATTGATCACCTGGCCTTCAGAAAAAAGCTAAAGACCCATCTATTCTGAGGGTTATACAGAAGGAAAATGGATGCCAAGCGCCTTGAGGCGATTTAGTTTGCATTTGTAGCGCTATATAAGTAATTCACTCACTCACTCAAGCTGTGTAAGGGCCCCAAAATTCCCGAATAGTGGCCCTGGACTAGGATATCAGAAAAAGCACTGCCTGCCTGTAACTCAGAAATGCGATTTAAACTTTTTAAACTGATAGATGAATACACGACTATCAAATGATACAAACATCATGTAGCCAGCTTGTTAGTGGCACTTCTGCTCTATTTTTATACCACTTTGCCCTCTCTCAGATTACAACGTATATAGTGATACAGTGTGCTGTAATTGAGTAATGTGCCCAAAGTAACCTGAGATCCAGTAACATTTTTCGTAATTATACCAGGCCATTAATCACTTGAGCTCCGGAAAGTTTTATCCCCTTCACGACCAGGCCATTTTTTCTAGTGAGCACTGCGCTACTTTAACCACTTGACCACAGGGCGCCCCCCTTCCTAACCACACCAATTTTCAGCTCTTTCAGCGCTCTCACAATTTGAATGACAATTACTCAATCATGCAACACTAAACCCAAATGAAATGTTTTTCCTTTTTTTTTACACAAATAGAGCTTTATTTTGGTGGTATTAAATCCCCTCTGTGTTTTTTATTTTTTTTGCGATATAAATAAAAAAAAATCTGTAAAAAAAAAAAATGAAAGTTTCTGTTATACAATTTTACAAATTAGTAATTTTGGACCAGATTCACAGAAAACTCCAGCGGGGTAACGTATCGTCTGTACGTTACAACGCCGCAAGTTTTCAGCGCAAGTGCCTGATTCACCAAGCACTTGCGTGTAAACTTACGGCGGTGTAACGTAAAGGCGTCCGGCGCAAGCCCGCCTAATTCAAATGGGGCGTGTACCATTTAAATTAGGCGCGCTCCCGCGCCGGACGTACTGCGCATGCTCCGTTTTGAAATTCCCGCCGTGCTTTGCGCAAATTGACGTCATTTTTTTGAATGGCGACGTGCGTAACGTACGTTCGTATTCCCGGACGTCTTACGCAAAAAAAATAATAATTTGAAATTCGACCCGGGAACGACGTCCATACTGTAACATGGCTCGTCTAAAGTTAAGCCATGTTAAAGCAGGCTTAACTTTGCGTCGGAAAAAAATTACTAGCGACGACGTAACGAACGCGAAAACCGCCGTGGATCGCCGTAAAACCTCATTTGCATTCCGACGCGGGAAAACGACGCGAACTCCACCCAGCGGCGGCCGAAGTATTGCATTCTAAGATCCGACGGTGTAAGTCAATTACACCTGTCGGATCTAAGGGCTATCTACGCGTAACTAATTCTATGAATCAGTCGCATAGATAGGACAAGAGATACGACGGAGTATCAGGAGATACGCCGTCGTATCTCTTCTGTGAATCTGGCCCTTTCTTCATAAATGTTGGCCAAAATGTATACGTCTATATATCTTTGCTAAAAATAATCAAAATCAGTGTATCTTATATGGTCTTTGTGAAAGTTATAGAGGCTACAAGCTATGGTGCCAATCACTGAAAATTGATCACACCTCATGTACTGACGGCCTATCTCATTTCTTGTAAAAAGGTACTACAGCGCTATTACTAAAACCATATAAAATACTAAAGATAAGCTGCAGACACGTGAGGTGCACAAAACCAAAGTGAATAAATAAGAAAATATTGTGTTGCGCTGATAATCAAGTAAAAAATTGCATACATATATATATACCATATACATAAATAAGAACCCCCTACACCTCAAATCAGGGAGGTATATGTGCAAAAGATAAACAAAAACCACTCAAAAACTATAATGTGAAAAAATTCAAATAGAACCAGCAAAAATAGTTCATGGAAAAAACACAGTTCAGTACATAGGCTAATAGGAGACAGGTGTGAGATCCACAGTCCTCTGGTGTGCAGCTGTCATTATAGCAAAAAAAAAAAAATATATATATATATATAATGACAGCTGCACACCAGAGGACTGTGGATCTCACACCTGTCTCCTATTAGCCTATGTACTGAACTGTGTTTTTTCCATGAACTATTTTTGCTGGTTCTATTTGAATTTTTTCACATTATAGTTTTTGAGTGGTTTTTGTTTATCTTTTGCACATATACCTCCCTGATTTGAGGTGTAGGGGGTTCTTATTTATGTATATGGTATATATATATATATGTATGCAATTTTTTACTTGATTATCAGCGCAACACAATATTTTCTTATCTATCTCATTTCTTGAGATCCTAACATGCCAGAAAAGTACAAATACCCCCTGTGACAGACTCTCCCGGGACATCCCGTACCCTCTTATGTCTAAAATCATCCACTAGGGGCATAGGATGACTGAGAAATTTTATATTAGACTACCTGAGATGGGATTATTATGTAATTATTATCCACAATATATTCCAGGATATCTGTAAAGAACTATTTACTGTTTGTTGATTCTGAACTCAAAGGGTGAATTGTAAGAGTGACTCATTCATAATGTTGGGACACATACTGTTAGATGCTAATGTCCTCACCTCCAGCCATCTGTCTGTTCTCTGTGCTAATTGACCCTGCTATTGTGTGAAGATGTCCTGTGTTTACACTTAGGCCCCGTACACACGACCGAGTTTCTCGGCAGAATTCAGCTAGAAACTCAATTGGAGCTGAATTCTGCCGAGAAACCCGGCCGTGTGTACACTTTTGGCCGGGGAAACCGACGAGGATCTCGTCGAGCAAATAGAGAACATGTTCTCTATTTCCTCGTTAGTCAACGGGGAAAGTTGGCTCGCCGAGATCCTCGGCGGCTTCACAAGGAACTCGACGAGCAAAACTATGTGTTTTGCCCGTCGAGTTCCTCGGACGTGTGTACGGGGCCTGATGATAATGTGTATTGTATAGCAGGTGAGCGGGGAGACGTGACGTCTACCATGAAAAGGTCATATCTACGAGTCGCCTAGTCGGGGTAAACGATTCGTTAATTAGCTCATGTTAATTTATGTTCTGGTTACCTCCTCTAACTGTTGTGACAGGAAGTCAGGTAAATCTGTGGGTGTTGTCACAGACGGGAGATACATTTCTGCCTTGTTTAGACAATACACCAATTATTATCAGGTGTCGGCTGCAGAAGTGGCCAGAAATGTTTAAGGGCATTGGAAAACTTCAGCTGTTCAGAATGAGGCAATTAAGCTTCTATAAGTAATCCAGAGGATTACTACTAATTGCTGCATCCTGAGGCTTTTTGAGTGAAGGAGAGCAGTGAACAGAAATACTTCTGAAGAGGTGAGGTGCTGTTGATTTTTCTGTGTGATAAAAATCAAAAAGACTATTTGTTTTCTGCTGTATGACCAGCAGTGTCTGCCCAGCACTAGGCTGTGCCAGACTCTATAGGTAGGTTCCTGTGTGGTGAAGGTAGACACCCCAAGTGGCCAGGGTTTATTTTATGTTTGATTTTGTTTATGCTGTTTGGATGCTTGCAATTGTTTCCAGCAAGATAGAAGAATAAACCAAATTCTTTGTTTTCAACCGTCTTCGGCTGTTTCTCTGTATGGTTCAGTGTATAGTGAACCCATCCAGGGGGTCACACACCCCCGCTACTAGGCAAATCCCTTACACTGTATATAAGGTAGATTCACAAGGAGTTAGGCCGGCTTATCTACAGATAAGCCAACCTAACTCTGAATCTAAGCCGACCTATGTTTAAGTGTATTCTCTAACAGAGATACACTTAAACATATCTAAGATACGAGGGCTTGCGCCATCCTATCTTAGATTGCAATGTTTTGGCTTACCGCTAGGTGGCACTTCCATTGCGGCCGGCGTAGATTATGTAAATGAGCATTTACGACGATTCCCGAACGAACACAAGCCCGCCGCAGTCGATTAACGTAGTTTCCGTACGCGATAGGCCGCCTAAAGTTATTCCACCTATGAGGTGGAATAACAATGTTAAGTATGGCCGCTGTTCCCGCCGCGAGGTTCGAATTTTTTACGTTGTTTGCGCAAGTCGTCCGCGAATCGGGTTTTACGTCGTTTACGTACGCGTCTAAATCAATAGGCCTGTACGGCCTACTTAGCCGCAATACGCCCTGGGAAATGTAGGCGCCCGGCGCATGCGCAGTACGCAGAAATGTCAAAAAACGTGAGGTCAAGCCTCATTTCCATACTACACGCCCCCCTCCTAGTAATTTGAATTAGGCACCCTTACGCCCGTTCGGTTTAGGCTACGCCGCCGAAAATTAGCAGGTAAGTGGTTTGAGAATCACTACTAGCTTAGTTAATTTACGGCGGTGTAGCCTAAAAACACTAGGCTAGGCCGTCCTAAAGTTAGTCCTCTGTACGTGAATCTGTACGTGAATCTACCTAACCATGTTCAGCAGACAAACAAGTCTTGTCTCGTAGTGTGCTTGATGCAGCGTACACACGATCGGTCCATCCGATGAGAACAGTCTGATGGACCGTTGTCATCGGTTAACCGATGAAGCTGACTGATGGTCAGTCGTGCCTACACACCATCGGTTAAAAAAAGATTGTGTCATAACGCGGTGACGTAAAACACAACGACGTGCTGAAAAAAACAAAGTTCAATGCTTCCAAGCATGCATCGACTTGATTCTGAGCATGCGTGGATTTTTAACTGATGGTTGTGCCTACTAACGATCGTTTTTTTTCTATTGGTTAGGTATCCATCCACAGTGGCAGAATTTGGGCGAAAGTTAAAATTTGATGGACACAGTGGCTATGTTTGGAAGTCACAGTGGCTGCGTTTGGTACAGTGGCTGCGTTTGGTACAGTGGCTGCGTTTGGTACAGTGGCTGTGTTTGATGGTACAGTGGCTGTGTTTGGTACAGTGGCTGCGTTTGATGGGCACAGTGGCTGCATTTGGAGGGCACAGTGGCTGCATTTGGAGGGCACAGTGAGACTGCAATTGATGGACACAGTGGTTGCGTTTGGTACAGTGACTGCGTTTGGTACAGTGGCTGTGTTTGATGGGCACAGTGGCTGCATTTGGAGGGCACAGTGGCTGCATTTGGAGGGCACAGTGAGACTGCAATTGATGGGCACAGTGGCTGCGTTTGGAGGGCACAGTGGCTGCGTTTGATGGTACAGTGGCTGCGTTTGATGGGCACAGTGAGGCTGCAATTGATGGGTTGTTGCTTTTTGAGCACCAGCCACCACCGTTCACCATCCAAAAAAAACTCCCCTATTCTGTGCCACCCTCCCCCTTCTGATATCTAAAACCCTGTGTATGCTGTTAGCCCTTCTACCTGGTCATGCCAGTCCTACACTTATTTTTATTTTATATTTCTTCTGGCTTATCTTTCAGATTATTGCATAGAGCTTGCACCCATTTACAATTATATCCATAAAGTCAAGACCAATGGCAGCTTAGAATATCCATGGATTTATGAGAACAGCCGTCGCCGTGACGATATTTATATTTTTTTTGTTCTGATAAACTGTCCAGTAAATATAATATTCCATTTCTTCGAGCATTTAATTAAGTTCAGTGGTGTAACTGAAGATCGTCCTCTGTGGCCATCATTTAGATGAATAAAAGTAATTTTCCTAATGCAGGGGAAGGAAAATGGATTGAGAGAGATTTGTGCGCCTGTGATTTATAGCCAAACATAATTTACTTATTAAATGCCAATGTTTTATCACTTTCTAAGACGTTTTCATTACAGGAAATTATGGAATGACCCGCTTGTGTATAAATGTTCTATCAGCAGAACAAGCAGGAAAACAAAAGTTCAAGGATCGGCGGTGGCTGAAGAGTGGAATGAAAGTCTGGCGATGGTCTTCGCTGACGTCACAACAATTATCCAGATGGGTTTTATGTTCAATGACTTGTACTTGGTGTATTATCCTGTCCGCGGAATATTATTTTTATAGACTGGACAAAGACTGGACAGGTTTTTTTTTTTTTTCTGCCTTAAAATCACTTATCAGATTGAAAAAACATGCCATTAAATTAACCACTTAAGACCCGGACCTTTAGGCAGCTAAAGGACCCGGGCAGTTTTTGCGATTCGGCACTGCGCCGCTTTAACTGACAATTGCGCGGTCGTGCGACGTGGCTCCCAAACAAAATTGGCGTCCTTTTTTCCCCACAAATAGAGATTTCTTTTGGTGGTATTTGATCACCTCTGCGGTTTTTATTTTTTGCGCTATAAACAAAAATAGAGCGACAATTTTGAAAAAAATGCAATATTTTTTACTTGTTGCTATAATAAATATCCCCCAAAAACAAATATAAAAAAAAAAATCCTCAGTTTAGGACGTATTCTTCTACCTATTTTTGGTAAAAAAAATCACAATAAGCGTTTATCGGTTGGTTTGCGCAAAATTTATAGCGTTTACAAAATAGGGGATAGTTTTATTGCATTTTTATTATTATTATTTTTTTACTACTAATGGCGGCGATCAGCGGTTTTTTTTCATGACTGCGACATTATGGCGGACACTTCGGACAATTTTGACACATTTTTGGGACCATTTTTGGGACACATTTTTGGGACCATTTAAAATGCATTGTTTACTGTGAAAATGACAATTGCAGTTTGGGAGTTAACCACAAGGGGGGCGCTGATGGGGTTAAGTGTGACCTCATCTGTGTTTCTAACTGTAGGGGGTGTGGCTGTAGGTGTGACGTCATTGATTGTGTTTCCCTATAAAAGGGAACGCACGATCGATGACGGCGCCACAGTGAAGAACGGGGAAGCCGTGTTTACACACAGCTCTCCCCGTTCTTCAGCTCCGGGGACCGATCGCGGGACTCCAGCGGCGATCGGGTCCGCGGGTCCCCCGGTCACGGAGCTTCGGACCGGGTCGCGTGCACGACCCCACGGCTGGGCTTAAAGGGCAACGTACAGGTACGTTGATGTGCTCAGCCGTGCCATTCTGTCAACGTATATCGGCGTGAAGGGGTCCTTAAGTGGTTAAAAAGTGTTTATATTGCTTTATAATAAGGCCCCTCCCCCCGTGCTAGGTGCCTGTGGTGGTTTTTGTAAACAAGGCTGTTTTTCAGCAAGAACGTGAAGGAACGCAGTTCTGGCACCTCCAGCACCTAATTTATCTGGCAAGGGGTGCTGGGGTGTGCTGGAGGGTCCATTGATTCTGGCTGCTGGGGAATCTATTGTTGCTTGGGAGAAGAAATTGTTGAGGGAGGGGTCTAATATTGCTGGGGGGTGGTCTTATGTTGCTGGGGTGTCAATTGTTGCTGGGAGCGATCTACTGTTGAGGGAGGGGCTATTGTTGCTGGCTGCTGGAGGGTCTATAAATGCTGGCTATTAAGAGATCTATTGTTGCTGGCGGGGGGTCTATTGTTCCTGGGGTGGATCTGTTGTTGTTAGGGAGTAATTTCTTACAGGGCTTTCACACTGGAGCGGTGCGCTAGCAGGACGGTAAAAAAAGTCCTGCTAGCAGCATCTTTGGAGTGGTGAAGGAGCGGTGTGTATACCGCTCCTGCCCATTGAAGTTAATGGGGCAGGAGCGGTGTGTATACCGCTCCTCCACCACTCCTGCCCATTGAAATCAATGGGGCACCGCGGCTGTACCACCGGCAAAGCGCCTCTGCAGAGGCTCTTTGCAGTGGCCTATAACCTTTCCTCGGCCACTAGCGGGGGGGGGGTGTAAATGACCCCACTAGCGACCGAATAGCGCCAACGAAATTGGCGGTAAAGCGCCGCTAAAAATAGTGGCGCTTTACCGCCGCCGCTTCCTTCGCCCCCGTGTGAAAGGGACCTTACACACACGATCGTTTTCATGACGAGAAAAATAAAAATGTTTTAATTGATCGTTAAAAACGATTGTGTGTGGGCTCCACAGCATTTTTCGCAACGAGAAAAATGGGCATTAAAAATTTAGAACCTGCTCTATTTTTTCTTGTCATTTTTTACGTCGTAGATTTCTCGTTGTGAAAAACGGTCGTGTGTAGGCTTTAACGACGGGGGGAAAACGCGCATGCTCAGAAGCAAGTTATGAGACGGGAAATTAGCATAATCAGCCCAAAGGGTGGCGCCATTCGAATGGAACTTCCCCTTTATAGTGCCTTTGTACGTGTTGTACGTCACCGCGCTTTGCTCATTTTTTTTTCACGATTGTGTGTATGCAAGGCAGGCTTGAGAGGAATCATGTAGAGATAAACTTTGTTTTTTTCCATGACATGAAAAATGGTTGTGTGTACGCGGCATTAGTCTTAGGACTAAAATGGCATTTTAGTTTTAGTCCCATTTTAGTCTTCTGCAATTGTTTTAGTTTTAGTTGTATTTAGTCGACTAAATCTCCAGGACGTTTTAGTCGACTAAAACTAATTTTATTCATCTAAAATCTAATGGGTGTAATTAAATTGTAATGCATTATTTATACAATTTCCAAACTCGTTATATACTGCTGGAGTGAAAAATCTAATATGTTATTATTTATGGTATTGAGGAATGAACATGCACTACAGACCGAGACCAGGGTTCATTTTGACATCAAATTTCAATTTAGTTTTAGTCTAATGCCGCGTACACACGATCATTTTTCAGCATAAAAAAAAACAACTTTTTTAAAAATGTCATTTAAAATGATGGTGTGTGGGCTTCACATCATTTTTCGGCTTCTGAAAAACGACAAATTTTTTTTTGAACATGCTGCATTTTTTCACGTCGTCTTTTAAAATGTAGTTTTTCGTGTTGTTAAAAATGGTCGTGTGTGGGCTAAAACAACGCTATAGACCCGCGCATGCCCAGAAGCAAGTTATGAGATGGGAGCGCTCGTTCTGGTAAAACTACCATTCATAATGGAGATAGCACATCCATCACGCTGTAACAGACAGAAAAGCGCGAATCGTCTTTTACTAACACGGAATCAGCAAAAGCAGCCCAAAGGCGAATAGAACTTCCCCTTTAGAGTGCCGTCGTACGTGTTGTACGTCACTGCGCTTTGTTCATAATTTTTCAAAAACGATGGTGTATGGGCAACATCGTTTTTAACGATGAAGTTGGAAAAACGTTGTTTTTTTCATGCCGAAAAACGATTGTGTGTACGCGGCATTAGTCTTTTTTGACTAAAACGGCATTTTAGCTTTAGTTGTTTTTTAGTCGTCTCAATTGTTTAAGTTTTAGTTGTATTTTAGTCGACTAAAATGGTATTAAAGCGGTTGTATACCCTCTGTTACTACTTGCACCTACAGGTAAGCCTACATTAAGGCTTACCTGTAGGTGCTTGCAATATCTCCTTAGTGGGCGTGCTGACACTCCTGCTCGCCCCCTCAAGAGGCTTTCTCCACACCAGGGAGAAAGTCTCGCATTACGGTGTTGAGTTACAGACAGAAGAACAGGAAGTGAGGATTTCTCAGAAGAAATAAGGACATTTAAAAGCAAAATGGAAGGATGAGGTAAGTGAAGGAGGACTGCACTAAGGTAAAGGAAGCTATTTAGGGGGGAAAAAATCCTTTACAACCCCTTTAAGTGGTTAATAAAACACTTTCGGTAAATAGGCAATTTTCGGGTCAGTATGACGTCAGCATGTAGCTCCACCCTGCGCGTTTCATCATATGTGACGTCTTCCAGTGAATTAATACATGGACATAGGGGAATTGATCCACCACGCCACTAAAAACTGCAGCCACAACATGTGAACCCATCATTACAAGGTAGGTCAAATGATACACAGAATAGAACTACACTAATACCTAGTTAAAACATGAAAAAAAAACATTTGAAAGTGTACAATGCCTTAAGGAAGCAGATACCAATCTGTTTTGGAATCGCTTCAGTTATGAAACATGGCGCATGTATAAAAGTGTAAGTCACATAAAATATGACTTTCAGGCACATGTAATGCCGCATACACACCATCACTTTATGTGATGAAAAAAAACGACATTTTCTGTGAAGTAAAAAATTACGTTTTTGAAACTTCAATTTTCAAAGACGAAATTGCCTACACACCATCGTTTTTCTCACAATGTTCTAGCAAAGCGAGGTTACGTTCCACCACGCTTTTCCATTGAAGCTCGCTTCATAACTAGCTTCTGGGCATGCACGGGTGTAAAAACGTCTTTTTAAACGACGTTTTTTGCTACACACTGTCAATTTCTGTGAAGTAAAAAACGACGTTTTGAAAAACGACGCATAAAATTTAAGCATGCTTCAATTTTTTTTTGGTCGTTTTTTACAAGACATAAAACAACGTTTTCCCCCACACACGGTCATTTAAAGTGACGTTTTTAAAAACGTCGTTTTTTTTCATCACATAAAGTGATGGTGTGTACGGGGCATTACAGTAATAACTCTTTCTAACAAATTCTTTCTGTAAAGCTGATTATTTCGCTCTCCTGCCTTCAAATATTACATTTTCCAGAAAGATGCGCTTGAGCTTGCAGGATATAACGAGCAGATTTTTTTCTGTGTCTGTAGCTTTGACCTTGGCATGAATAATATCTTCAGATAAAATAACAATAGCAGAATGCATGTATTATAACAGACATGTCACAATAAATTTCTTCTTTTATAAAGGAAGTTGCCGAGTGTGATGATTGATGGCTTTCCTGCATGTGTCACCTTTTTATAGAAGGAATGTGGCACAATAAGATCTTTTAAAAGGGGGGTCTTTGTAAATTGGCAGAAAATTAATAGACCTGGAGAAAATTGGGTTTAAACGAGACAGCCCTTTCCTTAACGTCAAATAAATTGCAAGCCAACCTTTTATTGTCAAATAAATTACCACATCTTGGAAGGCAATTAATTAGTAAAAGGTACCCGTCTGATACACACATATCTAGGAATACTAGACTTGTTATAAAAAATAATCAGATTCTGGGGCTGAAATACTTAAAACACTGTGGGCAGATATAAAATTCAGCTCCCTAAATATGATTACATCATTAATTTTTTAAATAGAAGCAGTTTAGGTACCTGATTTTGACTTGGTATCAGCCTCTTAAAGGGTCACTAAAGGAACATTTTTTTTTTTTGCTGAAATGACTGTTTACAGGGTATAGAGACATAGGGGTAGATTCACGTACCTCAGCGCATCTTTCCGCCGGGCGCAGCTTATCTAAGATACACTACGCCGCCGTAACTTTTTTTTTTTTTTTCGAATCCTCAAAGAATTTGCGCCGTAAGTTACGGCGGCGTAGTGTATCTTTGGTGGCGTAAGGGTGCGGAATTCAAATAGATGTGATGGGGGCATGTTTTATGTAAGTACGTTGTGACCCGACGTAAACAACGTATTTTTTTTACTGCGCATGCGCCGTCCGTGGGGGTATCCCAGTGTGCATGCTCGAAATGAAACCGGAACAAGCCAATGCTTACGATGAGTAACGTCATTCTACGCAAATACCTATTCGCGAACGACTTACGCAAACGACGTAAAAAATTCAAAATTTGACACGGGAACGACGGCCATACTTAACATTGAGTACGCCTCATAATAGCAGCTTTAACTATACGCCGGGAAAAAACGAACGCAAACGACGTAAAAAAATGCGCCGGCCGGACGTACGTTCGTGGATCGCCGTAACTAGCTAATTTGCATACTCGACGCGGAATTCGACGGAAACACCACCCAGCGGCCGCCGAAAAATTGCACTTTAAGATTCGACGGCGTACTAAGACGTACGCCTGTCGGATCCATCCGAGATGCTGTCGTATCGTGTTTTGTAGATACAAAACAAAGATACGACGCACAAAATTTGAAATTACGCGGCGTATCAATAGATACGCCGGCGTAATTGTTCTGTGGATCTGGCCCTTAATAGTTAACTGATTCCTTTTAAAAATGATTAAAAATTGATAAAAAACAATCATATAATGTACCTGTAGTTTAGTTTCGTTTTGCTGTTGTTTCCTGGTTCTCTGATGTACAGAGACAAAGAGCCAATAGAGAGCAGTGAAGGTTTTGCAAAACAAAACTGGATTGGTGCTGAGGGGTTTTAGACACACAGTAATCACACCTCCTTGATTAGTCACCACAGTGAGAAATCTCCCAGTACTGTGGTGATCAGGAAACAGACAACCAGGAAGTGTCCAGAACAGAGAGGAATTACAGCAACATCAAAGCAAAAACAAACAATGAGGACATGAAACCAGGACTGCAGTGAGGTAAAGGAAGCTATTAAGCATTTTTCACGATCTAAAAAATGGGCATTAAAAATTTCTAACATGCTCTATTTTTTTCATGACGTTTTTAACATTGTCGTTTTTAAGGTTGTAAAAAATGGTCGTGTGTAGGCTTTAACGACGGGAAAAAAACACGCATGCTCAGAATCAAGTTATGAGGTGGGAGCGCTCGTTCTGGTAAAACTAGCGGGCCAGATTCACAAAGAGATACGACGGTGTATCTACAGATACACCATCGTATCTCTGACTTACACTGGTCCTATCTATGCGCCTGATTCATAGAATCAGTTACGCATAGATAGGGCTTAGATCCAACAGTGTTACAATGTGTTACACTGTCGGATCTTATTTTCGATTTAAAAATGGCGCCGGGGGCGTTCCCGCTGATTTACCTTGAATAATATGTAAATCAGCGAGATACGCAAATTCACAAACGTACGCGGACCCGACGCAGTCTTCTTACGACGTTTCCGTAGCGGCTTTCCCGTCGTATACTTACCCCTGCTTTTATCAGGCACAGCCAATGTTAAGTATAGCCGGCGTTCCCGTGTCGAATTTGAATTTTCTAACGTCGTTTGCGTACGCCGATTCACAAACACGCGCGTCGCAAGTCACGCTCACGTCGAAACCACTGACGTCCTAGTGACGTCAGTGGGAGCAATGCACGCCGGGAAATTCCCCGGACGGCGCATGCGCATTTAAATCGGCATGGGAACGCGCCTGATTTAAATAGTACACTCCCCCTAGCCGCGGAATTTGAATTCCGCCGGGGGATTTAGGATCCGCCGCCGCAAGTTTGGAGGTAAGTGGTTTGTGAATTAGCCACTTCCCTCTCAAACTTGCGGGAGCGGATCTTAAATCACGTAGATCGAGCGGATCTATAGATCCGCTGATCTATGTGAATCTGGCCCAATATTCGTAAAGTAAGCACATTGATCACGCTGTAACAGACTGAAAAGCGCAAATCGTCTTTTACTAACACAAAATCAGCAAAAGCAGTCCCAAGGGTGGCGCCATCCGCATGGAACTTCCCCTTTATAGTGCCAGCGTACGTGTTGTACGTCACCGCGCTTTGCTAGAGCATTTTTTTCCCACGATCGTAAGTAGGCAAGGCCGTTTTAATGATCGAGGTGAAAAAAATAAATAATTCTAGACCCTTAAAAACGTCATTTTTTACAACCCGAAAAACGGTCGTGTGTACGCTGCATTAGTGGGCGTTCTGACTCTCCTGTAGTCCAAGGGAGGGGGCGAGCACGACACTCCACACCAGGGAAAAAGCCTTGCATTACTGTGTGGAGTTACAGACAGAAGAACAGAAAGTGAGGATTTCTCAGAAGAAATAAGGACATTTAAAAGCAAAATGGAAGGAGGAGGTAAGTGAAGGAGGACTGCGCTAAGGTAAAGGAAGCTATTTAGGGAAATAAAAATTGTACTCCTTAAAAATAGAAGGTCCCTTTTACTGTTAGTTCCTGTTAGTTCCTTCCCACCCAAAAAAAACATTAAAACTACAATTATTAAGAAAATGTATCCAAAAGACAGTTTAATCAGCCCAATGTGTCTGTATAAGATCTAATTACTGTGTAGCTCTCACCTGCAAAGCACTAGATTGAGAGAAAATATGTTTGGAATCAATTTACTTGACGTAACATCATCTTTTATATTTTACCCCAAAATTTGATAATACAGTACAGTAAAACCTTGGATTTCAAGCATAATTAGTTCCAGAAACATGCTTGCAATCCAAAGCACTTGTATATCAAAGAAAATTTCCCCATAAGAAATAATGGAAACTCAAATGATTCGTTCCACAACCATGTATGCATAAGTCCTTCAGCTCCATATGAAAAGATTTCAGCAATGTGATAGGTTGTGTAACCATAAAGGGCCAGATCCACAAAGAACTGCCTATCTCTGGCAGGCGTAGTGTATCTCAGATACACTACACCGCCGTAACTTATATCGGCAGGCTCCTTATCCAGAAAGAATTTGCGCCGTAAGTTACGGCGGCGTAGTGTAAATGTGTCGGCATAAGAGCGCGAAATTCAAATGTCTGAGATGTGGGCGTGTTTTATGTTAAATCATCGTGACCCCACGTAAATGAAGTTTTTTTTAACGGCGCATGCGCCGTCCGTGGAGGAATCCCAGTGCGCATGCTCGAAATCACGTCGCAAATAGTCAATGCTTTCGACGTGAACGTAATTTACGCAAAGCCCTATTCGCGAACGTTTTACGCAAACGACGTAAACAACGGAAAATTCGACGCTCTCCCAACGTCCATACTTAACAATGCGTGCACCTCATAGAGCCAGGGGTAACGTTACGCCGAAAAAAGCCTTACGTAAACGATGTAAAAAAATGCGCCGGACGGACGTACGTTTGAGAATCGGCGTATCTAGCTAATTTGCATACTCTAGGTGGAAATCAACGGAAGCGCCACCTAGCGGCCAGCGTAAATATGCACCTATGATCCGACGGCGTACTAAGACGTACGTCGGTCGGATCTACCCCACATTCAGGCGTATCTTGTTTTGTGGATACAAAACAAAGATACCACGGCGCATCGTAGAACTTACGTGGCGTATCAATAGATACGCCGCCGTAAGTTCGTTGTGGATCTGGCCCAAAATGTCCATCCACAAGGGGATTAGAAGCAAAATCTAGCAGGAGGTACAGAGTATAAAAGAGAAGAGAGGTGCCTCTTAGGCCCCATACACACGGGAGGATTTATCCGCGGATACGATCCAGCGGACCGTTTCCACGGATAAATCCTCTCGAGGATTTCCGTGGATTTCTATGCGATGGAGTGTACTCACCATCGCATTGAAATCCGCGCCGAAATCCTCTGGCGATGACGTGTCGCGCCGTCGCCGCGATTATGACGCGGCGACGTGCGCGACGCTGTCATATAAGGAATTCCACGCATGCGTCGAATCATTACGACGCATGCGGGGGATCCCTTCGGACGGATGGATCCGGTGAGTCTATACAGACCAGCGGATCCATCCGTTGGGATGGATTCCAGCAGATAGATTTGTTTAGCATGTCAGCGAATATTCGATCTGCTGGAATCCATCCCAGGGGATAAATATCCGCGGAAACAGATCCGCTGGCGTGTACACACCATAGGATCTATCCGCTGAAACCCATTTGCTGGGATTTTTCAGCGGATGGATTCTATCGTGTGTATGGGGCCTAACACACGATAGGTTAACCAGAGGACAGCGGTCTGATGGACCGTTTTCATTGATCAAAAAAAACGATCGTGTGTGGGCCCCATAGCATATTTAACCATCGGTTAAAAAAAGCCAATTTGCTTTAAATTTAACCTATGGATTCCTAACCGATAGGTCAAAACCGATCGTTAGTAGGCACGACCATCGGTTAAAAATCCAGGCATGCTCAGAATCAAGTCGACGCATGCTTGGAAGCATTGAACTTCGTTTTTTTCAGCACGTCGTGTTTTACGTCACCGCGTTCTGACACGATCGTTTTTTTAACCAATGGTGTGTAGGCGCGACGGAGCTTCATCAGTTAAGCGATGACAACGGTCCTTCAGACCGTTCTCATCCGATAGACTGATCGTGTGTTACGAGTAGCAATTTGTTGCTAAATGTTGTACCTTCATTAAATGTAACCATATTGCAACCTTAGAGGCGCCTCTCTTCTCTTTTATACTCAGTTGTGACATGACGCTACTTGTATATCAAGACATCGCTTGTATATCAAGTCAAAATGTGTTAAAAAATGTTGCTTGTCTTGCAAAACGCTCTCAAACCGAGTTACTCTCCAACCAAGGTTTTACTGTATGTTGAATTGGAATGCACTAAAATTCATATTATATTTTCCTGTTAACTAACTTAAAAAAATTGCACCATCCACCATTTTATTCTCCAGGGCCTCTACTTTCCGAAAATATATAATGATTTGGGGGTTTTAAGTAATTTTCCATCAAAAAATGCTGATTTTTAACATCTATGCGAAAAAATTTCAAAATTGCTCCGAACTGCAAGTGATTAATAGTGTTGAGCGGAATACGCCATATTCGATTTCGCGATATATCAAGAATATATAGACGAATATTCGTGAAATATTCGCTAAAATCGAATATTCGTGATATTTTATAAAAAAAATTTTTTTGCAAAATTTCGCTAATGCGAATGCGAAATTGATTGCGAAATTTGGACAACTGTGGTAGGAGAACTCTGATTGGCTCTGATGCAAAAGAAGGGCGGAGAAAGTATTCGCGAATATTCGGAAATCGAATATTGGTGATATTTTATCGAAATTTCGCTAATGCGAATGCGAAATTGATTGCGAAATTTTGACAACTGTGGTAGGAGAACTCTGATTGGCTCTGATGCAAAAGAAGGGCAGGGAAAGTATTCGCGAATATTCGGAAATCGAATATTGGTGATATTTTATCGAAATTTCGCTAATGCGAATGCGAAATTGATTGCGAGATTTTGACAACTCTGATTGGCTCTGATGCAAAAGAAGGGCGGAGAAAGTATTCGCGAATATTCGGAAATCGAATATTGGTGAAATTTTATCGAAATTTCGCTAATGCGAATGCGAAATTGATTGCGAGATTTTGACAACTGTGGTAGGAGAACTCTGATTGGCTCTGATGCAAAAGAAGGGCGGAGAAAGTATTTGCGAATATTCGGAAATCGAATATTCGCGATTGCGAATATTCGGCAACATAAAAGGATCGCCTCAGCTTAGCTACTCGGCCCAGGGTCTCTAATCATACCAGCAATGCTTTTAGACGTCGATAGGATGTGATCTGTTTTAAAAATAAATTTGAAAAAATACGAATATTCGGAATAGCGAATTTTGGCCGCGAAATTCGAGTTATTCGCGAATATTCGAATATGACATATTCGTAACGAATATTCGAAATGCGAATATTCGTGAGCAACACTAGTGATTAATAGAGTAAGCAATTTTCTCATTACAGAAATAAACAATACAATCTCTAAGAGCACAAAGATCGGCTTATCAGAGATCCAGTACAAGTTCTCAGCTGTAAACTTTCCAAGAATTTTTATCAGTATAGAAATATGTATATAATGTAAGAAATTTGTGCAACGTCCCAGCGGACCGTTATTAAATGAATAAATTCAAGAACAGTGAATAACTGGCTGCCACATGTAGATTAGATCAGTTTATAAAAGCTTCTAAATGTTACAGATAGATTGTATCGCTGCCGGAATGCTAAATAACCACTTAAGGACCAAGCCTCTTTCTGAGATTTGTTGTATACAGGCAGCCTAAGGGGACCCCCTAGCTATATTGAATGTTTTTTTTTTTTTCATTTTTATTGTTTCACTTTAACCACTTCCATACCAGGTACTTACGCAGCTTCCCGCCCAAGCCAATTTTCAGCTTTCAGCACTGTCGCACTTTGAATGGCAATTGCGCGGTCATGCTACACTGTACCCAAACAAAATTGGCGTCCTTTTTTCCCCACAAATAGAGCTTTCTTTTGGTGGTATTCGATCACCTCTGCGATTTTTTTTTTTTGTGCAACAACTAAAAAAAGGCTGAAAATTTGGAAAAAAAATTACGTTTTTATTTTTTTCTGTTAATTTTTTTGTAAATAAGTTTTCTCTTTCAATTACGGGCACTGATATGGCGGCACTAATGGGCACCGATGAGATGGCACTGATGGACATCGATGAGGTAGTACTGACGGGCACAGATGAGGTGGCACTGATTGGCGGCGCTGGTATGCGACACTGATGGGCACACATAGGCGGCACTGATGGGCACACATAGGCGGCACTGATGGGCACACATAGGCGGCACTGATGGGCACACATAGGCGGCACTGATGGGCACACATAGGCGGCACTGATGGGCACTCATGGGCGGCACTGGGCACTCATAGGCGGCACAGATGGGCACTCATGGGCGGCACTGATGGATACTTATGGGTGGCACAGATGGGCACTGATAGGTGGGCACTGGGCATGGATGGGCACTGTGGGGTGGCACTGGGGTGGCACTGATGGACACTGGGGTGGCGCTGATGGACACTGGGGTGGCGCTGATGGACACTGGGGTGGCAGCACTGATTTTTGCCAGGTTGCCAGTCAGTGCCCATTTGTGGGCACTGACTGGCATCTTTTTTTTTTTCTTTATGCTTTTTTTTTTTTTTTTCTGTCATTTTTTTTTTTTTTTTCCTGTCATTTTTTTTTTTTTGCCCACCCTGGTGCTCCAGGGTGGGCATCCCTGGTGGTCCAGTGTGGCGATCCGAGGGGGGGCTGCGCTGATAAACAATCAGCGCTAACCCCCCCCTGTCAGGAGAGCCGCCGATCGGCTATCCTCTACTCGCGTCTGTCAGACGCGAGTGAGGAAGAGCCATCGGCGGCTCTTCCTGTTTACATCGTGATCAGCCGTGGTTGGACACGGCTGATCACGTGGTAAAGAGTCTCCGCCGGAGGCTCTTTACCGAGATCGGAGATGCAGGGTGTCAGACTGACACCCCGCATCACCGATCGCCGCGATGCGCGCCCCCACGGGCGCGCGCGGCATGAAATCCTGCAGGACGTTCTAGAACGTCCTGTCAGGATTTCATAACCACTTCCCGGACGTAAATCGGCCATAGGCCGGGCGGGAAGTGGTTAAGCATTATTCATTATTAACCACTTCCATACCAGGCACTTACGCACCTTCCTGCCCAGGCCAATTTTCAGCTTTCAGCGCTGTCGCACTTTGAATGACAATTGCGCGGTCATGCTACACTGTACCGAAATAAACTTGGTGTCCTTTTTTCCCCACAAATAGAGCTTTTATTTGGTGGTATTTGATCACCTCTGCGATTTTTTTTTTTGCGCAACAACTAAAATAAGACTGAAAATTTTGAAAAAAATTAAAACAATTTTTTCTCATAATTTTTTTTGTAAATAAGTAAGTTTTCTCTTTCAATTACGGGCACTGATATGGCGGCACTGATGAGGTGGCACTGATGGACACCGATGAGGGAGTACTGATGGGCACCGATGAGGTGGCACTAATAGGCGGCACTGGTATGCGGCACTGATGGGCATTCATAGGTGGCACTGATGGGTACTCATAGGCGGCACTGATGGGTGGCACTGATGGGCACTCATGGGTGGCACTGATGGGCACTCATGGGAGGCACTGATGGGCACTCATGGGAGGCACTGATGGGCACTCATAGACGGCACTGGGCACTCATAGGCGGCACAGATGGGCACTCATGGGCAGCACTTATGGGTGGCACTGATGGGTACTTATGGGTGGCACAGATGGGCACTGATAGGTGGGCACTGGGCATGGATGGGCACTGAGGGTGGCACTGATGGACACTGTGGGGTGGCACTGATGGACACTGAGGGGTGACATTGATGGATCCATGTTGCCAGTCAGTGCCCATTTGTGGGCACTGATTGGCGTTTTTTTTTTTACTGCCCTTTTTTTATTTTTATTACTGATTTTTTTTATTTTTATTGCCCCTTATTTTTTATTTTTTTTTGCCCTTCCCTGGTGGTCCAGGGTGGGCTTCCCTGGTGGTCCAGTGTGGGCATCCGAGGGGGGGCTGCGCTGATAAACAATCAGCGCGAACCCCCCCTGTCAGGGAGAGCCGCCGATCGGCTCTCCTGTACTTGCGTCTGTCAGACGCGAGTGAGGAAGAGCCATCAAGCATGACAGGACCTCTTAAAGGGGTTGTAAAGGTAAAGGTACAATTTTTTCCCCCTAAATAGCTTCCTTTACCTTAGTGCCGTCCTCCTTCACTTACCTCATCCTTCCATTTTGTTTTTAAATGACCTTATTTCTTCCAATGATGGGTTCACATGTTGTGGCTGCAGTTTTTAGTGGCGTGGTGGATCAATTCCCCTATGTCCATGTATTAATTCACTGGAAGACGTCACATATGATGAAACACGCAGGGTGGAGCTACATGCTGACGTCATACTGACCCGAAAGTTGCCTATTCACCGAAAGTATTTTATTAACCACTTAAAGGGGTTGTAAAGGATTTTTTTCCCCCTAAATAGCTTCCTTTACCTTAGTGCAGTCCTCCTTCACTTACCTCATCCTTCCATTTTGCTTTTAAATGTCCTTATTTCTTCTGAGAAATCCTCACTTCCTGTTCTTCTGTCTGTAACTCCACACAGTAATGGAAGGCTTTCTCCCTGGTGTGGAGCGTCGTGCTCGCCCGCTCCCATGGACTACAGGAGAGTCAGGAAGCTCTCTACGTTGCAGATAGAGAAAGGAGCTGTGTGTTAGTGGGTGTCCTGACTCTCCTGTAGTCCAAGGGAGGGTGCGAGCACGACACTCCACACCAGGGAGAAAGCCTCGCATTACTGTGTGGAGTTACAGACAGAAGAACAGGAAGTGAGGATTTCTCAGAAGAAATAAGGACATTTAAAAGCAAAATGGAAGGATGAGGTAAGTGAAGGAGGACTGCACTAAGGTAAAGGAAGCTATTTAGGGGGAAAAAATTGTAACTTTACAACCCCTTTAAATTTGAGATCTGGGGTCAAAAATACCTCAGATCTCATATTTACAGAATTTTATTTTTTTTTTAAATAAAAAAAATGTCACTTTAAGAGCTATGGGTGGAAGTGAAGTTTTGACGTCGCTTCAGCCCTACAATGGTATGGAGATGGGTGGGGGCCATCTTCCCCTCACTCGTCTCCATACCCAGCCAGCAAGAGGACCTGATCACCTCCGCCGCTACCAACGGCAGCGTGCATGGGAGAGCGGCGGGAGGGGGGCCCTCTCCCGCCGCCGATAAAAGTGATCTTGCGGCGAATTCGCAGGAGAGACCACTATTGTTGAAAACCGGACCGCTGGCTGAAGAGGAGAATAACTGGGTTATGGCAGCTAACTGCTACCATAACAAAGATATCCCTCGTCAAACAGCCGATTTATATCGGCGTGCGGCGGTCCGGAAGTGGATAAAGAGTTACTGTGTGATTTACACCTTATGGCCCGGATTCAGATACATTATCGTATCTATCGGCGGGCATAGCGTATCTCAGATACACTACGCCGCCGTAACTTAGGGCGCAAGTTCCGTATTCAGAAAGAACTTGCGCCCTAAGTTACGGCGGCGTAATGTAATTGTGTCGGCGTAAACCCGCCTAATTCAAATTTGGATGATGTGGGCGTGTTTTATTTAAATTACTTGTGACCCCACGTAATTGACGTTTCTTACGAACGGCATGCGCCGTCCGTGAACATTTCCAAGTGCGCATGCTCCAAATTACGCGGCAAACTGTCAATGCTTTCGACGTGAACGTACATCCCTATTCGCGAACGACTTACGCAAACAACGTAAAATAAGACGCTGTTCTTTCGTTTCCGACATCCATACCTAGCATGACTTACCCCTGCTTTATGCGGGGTAACTTTACGCCAGAAAAAGCCTTACGTAAACGACATAAAAAAATGCGCCGGGCGGACATACATTTCTGAATCGGCGTATCTACCTAATTTGCATATTCCTCGCGTAAATCTACGGAAGCGCCACCTAGCGTCCAGCGTAAATATGCAACTAAGATACAACGGCGTAAGAGACTTACGCCGGTCGGATCTTAGGGAAATCAATGCGTAAATGATTCTAAGAATCAGGCGCATAGATACGACCCCGCACACTCAGAGTTACGACGGCGTATCCGGAGATACGCCGTCGTAACTCGTATCTGAATCCGGGCCTACAGTATGTGTTAATTATAAAGAGATCCGATCTAATTACTCTATAAAAAGTTGCACATTTAAACCATACCTCACAACTTTCTGAGATGGGAATGGGGGACACCTATTAGCATAAATATGTAGGCATAGGACACACCCCCTGCCACGCCCCCTCGGAGGAGAATTAGACAAAAAATATATATATTAAACCCACAAGTGCATTTTTACCACTACTATTCCTTTATACTGGCTTTTGGAATTTACAAATGCAGCAATTTAGGAAACCAGACGAAAGGTTTGGCGCTGGGAAAAACTTTTTCGAATTTCAAAAATTTTGAATGTACAGCATCCTGCGCAAACTCCTGTCACTGGCCATGATCTGCCGGCATTGCATAGAGAAGCATAAAAAAGGTATGTAATGAAACCAGCAAAAATTGCATTTTATTTTATTTAAACATTTTATTAGCAATTTGATAAAGGTGGAATAAGGCCAGGAAAAGCAAAAGATAAACTGACTAAACTTCGGTTTTAACTGTTTAAAAAGTATAACCTCTGCTATAACCTTAGTATAAAAACAGTATAATTAGGTATTTTGTGCTGACTGGATGGACTGAGGGTTGCATTGTTTTAGAGATTAATTGCTGTCTGTGACCCTGCTGGGGACATTTTCACTGACTTACCAGCCCTGTGACACCAGAACAAGGTATAATGGGTAGTGTGTGTCATTAGGATGAGAAGGTGCATGCTAGCAAAAGTTTCTAACTATTCCTCACGCTATAAAATAAAAGTATTCTTGGTTCTGTCCCTCTCAGCATTGAAAAGATTTCCTATCACTTCCTAACCTTGTGACCCCATGCTACCCAACCAGGTAAAGAGGGGAAAATTGCCTTCATAGGCAGTGGCGTCACTAGGTCATGGAAAAGTGGCGTCACTAGGTCATGGGCAGTGGCGTCACTAGGTCATGGGCAGTGGCGTCACTAGGTCATGGGCAGTGGCGTCACTAGGTCATGGGCAGTGGCATCACTAGGTCATGGGCAGTGGCGTCACTAGGTCATGGGCAGTGGCGTCACTAGGTCATGGGCAGTGGCGTCACTAGGTCATGGGCAGTGGCATCACTAGGTCATGGGCAGTGGCGTCACTAGGTCATGGGCAGTGGCGTCACTAGGTCATGGGCAGTGGCGTCACTAGGGTTGGTGTCACCTGGTGCGGTAAAACATGGTGGCACCCCCCCCACCAAAAAAAATATTTTACTGTTTTCTGAAAGTGCGCCAGCATGCAGGACTTTTGGTGCGCTTTCAGAAAATGCAGGAAAAAACATGCAACCTAATTGGAAATCTATAGGACTGCAGCTGAAAATGGGGGAAAAATGTAGGAAGACCCTCTTTACATTTGTCCTAATAAAAAATATATATAATATAAAATATATATATATATATAAAAAAAAATATATATATATATATATATATATATATATATATATATATATATATATATATATATATACAGTGGGGCAAAAAAGTATTTAGTCAGCCACCAATTGTGCAAGTTCTCCCACTTAAAAGATGAGAGAGGCCTGTAATTGTCATCATAGGTAGACCTCAACTATGAGAGACAAAATGTGGAAACAAATCCAGACAATCACATTGTCTGATTTGGAAAGAATTTATTTGCAAATTATGGTGGAAAATAAGTATTTGGTCAATATCAAAAGTTCATCTCAATACTTTGTTATATATCCTTTGTTGGCAATGACAGAGGTCAGACGTTTTCTGTAAGTCTTCACAAGGTTGTCACACACTGTTGCTGGTATGTTGGCCCATTCCTCCATGCAGATCTCCTCTAGAGCAGTGATGCTTTGGGGCTGTCGCTTGGCAACACGGACTTTCAACTCCCTCCAAAGGTTTTCTATGGGGTTGAGATCTGGAGACTGGCTAGGCCACTCCAGGACCTTAAAATGCTTCTTACGAAGCCACTCCTTCGTTGTCGGGGTGGTGTGTTTGCGAACATTATCATACTGAAAGACCCAGCCACGTTTCATCTTCAATGCCCTTGCTGGTGGGAGGAGGTTTGCACTCAAAATCTCACGCTACATGGCCCCATTCATTCTTTCATGTACACGGATCAGTCGCCCTGTTCCCTTTGCAGAGAAACAGCCCCAAAGCATGATGTTGCCACTCCCATGCTTCACAGTAGGTATGGTGTTCTTTGGTTGCAACTCAGCATTCTCTCTCCTCCAAACATGACGAGTTGTGTTTCTACCAAACAGTTCTACTTTGGTTTCATCTGACCATATGACATTCTCCCAATCCTCTTCTGGATCATGCAAACCTCAGATGGGCCTGGACATGTACTGGCTTAAGCAGGGGGACATATCTGGCACTTCAGGATCTGATTACCTGGCGGCGTAGTGTGTTACTGATGGCAGCCTTTGTTACCTTGGTCCCAGCTCTCTGCAGGTCATTCACTAGGTCCCCCCTGTGTGGTTCTGGGATTTTTGCTCAGCGCTCTTGTGATCATTTTGACCCCACAGGGTGAGATCTTGCGTGGAGCCCCAGATCAATGGAGATTATCAGTGGTCTTGTATGTCTTCCATTTTCTAATTATTGCTCCCACAGTTGATTTCTTCACACCAAGCTGCTTGCCTATTGCAGATCCAGTCTTCCCAGCCTGGTGCTGGTCTACAATTTTGTTTCTGGTGTCTTTCGACAGCTCTTTGGTCTTCACCATAGTGGAGTTTGGAGTGTGACTGTTTGAGGTTGTGGACAGGTGTCCGATCGGGACCCCCCCCCCCCCCGCTGCGTGCGGAGGGCGGATTCCCTCGGGGAGCGATCCGGGACGACGGCGCGGCTATTCGTTTATAGCCGCTCCGTCGCGATCGCTCCCCGGAGCTGAAGAACGGGGAGAGCCGTATGTAAACACGGCTTCCCCGTGCTTCACTGTGGCGGCTGCATCGATCGAGTGATCCTTTTTATAAGGGAGACTCGATCGATGACGTCAGTCCTACAGCCACACCCCCCTACAGTTGCAAACACACACTAGGTGAACCCTAACTCCTACAGCGCCCCCTGTGGTTAACTCCCAAACTTCAACTGTCATTTTCACAATAAACAATGCAATTTAAATGCATTTTTTGCTGTGAAAATGACAATGGTTCCAAAAATGTGTCAAAATTGTCCGAAGTGTCCGCCATAATGTCGCAGTCACGAAAAAAATCGCTGATCGCCGCCAATAGTAGTAAAAAAAAAAAAATTAATAAAAATGCAATAAAACTATCCCCTATTTTGTAAACGCTATAAATTTTGCGCAAACCAATCGATAAACGCTTATTGCGATTTTTTTTACCAAAAATAGGTAGAAGAATACGTATCGGCCTAAACTGAGGAAAAAAAACATTTTATATATGTTTTTGGGGGATATTTATTATAGCAAAAAGTAAAAAATATTGAATTTTTTTCAAAATTGTCGCTCTATTTTTGTTAATAGCGCAAAAAATAAAAACCGCAGAGGTGATCAAATACCACCAAAAGAAAGCTCTATTTGTGGGGAAAAAAGGACGCCAATTTTGTTTGGGAGCCACGTTGCACGACCGCGCAATTGTCTGTTAAAGCAACGCAGTGCCGAATCGCAAAACCTGGCCTGGGCATTTAGCTGCAAAATGGTCCGGGGCTTAAGTGGTTAAAGAAGAAGATACAGGTCTGTGAGAGCCAGAAATCTTGCTTGTTTGTAGAGAAGACCAAATACTTATTTTCCACCATAATTTGCAAATAAATTCTTTCCAAATCAGACAATGTGATTGTCTGGAATTGTTTCCACATTTTTTCTCTCATAGTTGAGGTATACCTATGATGACAATTACAGGCTTCTCTCATCTTTTTAAGTGGGAGAACTTGCACAATTGGTGGCTGACTAAATACTTCTTTGCCCCACTATTTATATAAATATGTAGCACTAGCTAAAATTTCTCAATGTGGTTGTTCAAGGTAACAGCCTTTCCCGGACGAGCCCCCACGTGTAGCACTACACCTGAACGAGCTGCTGGTTTGTTTTGGGTGGCACGTTACCTCGTGGCTCTTCTGCCGTCCTAGGGGTGTATGGCGCATATAGCAGTAACGGAATGTCTCTTTCTGTGCTCTTTATTACCCAGTCGGGTAAAAACATTAAAACTTGTGATGAAGAGTAGAGGTGAAGTAAAAGAAGAAGTAGCCTCTCATTGGCTCTCCTCAGATGGACTCCCCACCGAACAGCTATCTCGCTTGGGATCTTCAGGATTGGGAACCCAGTCGACTACTGGGCTCCCTGCCACAGCTCAAATGTTCCGGACCAACATGGTCCCGGAACCAGGAACACCGCTTGGCACGCGCACCCCGGCCTGGAAGGCCATTACGCTGGGGCGCCGTGATGCAGTCACCCTGAAGGTGGGTGCCGCACTCCGAAGACGAACCCAGACTAATGGCGTCTGCCCCATAAATACCCTCCCCCAGCATGCACAGTGAGGCTAAACCCTCCTGATAGGCTGCTAGGGAAGAGCACCCAAACCTCGACTCCACTGCTGCCACCCATCGCCCTGGGGTAGGAACTACACCCCAGTAACAATAGACAGCCCACAGCATAGCCAAGCTGAGACAGAGACCAGTTTTGAACATAATTGGATCAGAGTCAGTTAACACTCTGATTCCTCTCTAAATGTAACTAGCACCGGTACTTTTTAAGTAACCAGGCGCTACACATATATATAAAATCTGCTTTGAAATAAAGTAATAAAAAGACCACGGTGCGATCACCATAGAGCGTAATTATCACTGAGGGCTCCATTCACCCCCCCCCCCCCCCAAAAAAAATATATAAAAAATAAAATGAAAAAAAAAGTGTAAAAAATAAAAAACTACTGACACCACTCTCTCCTGTCCTCCCAAAACTGTCCACTGCCCCAACCCCCTCCCCCAAAAAGCATTGTGGAAAAAAAGTAAGAAGCAAATTAAATTGTAAAAAAAACAATTATAAAAAAAAACACCGTCCACTGCCACATACAGTACCACCCACCCCTTCCCCAGAAGTACTGTGAAAATATATTAAAAAGTACATTTAAAAAATATTTTGACATTTGGGGTTGCGGGCACGAATCGCCACCTCCCTGAAATGAGTTTTTGCAGGTTGGGACATCTGCCTTCCTGACAAACTCTCACAAGAGTGAGAGCGAGAGCTGTGCATGATGTCATAAGCCTAGGCTAATGACCAGAAAAGAAACAGGAAGTGGGCTGTATAAGGTATTTACTGGCAGAAAAAAAATGTTTTACTATCCAAAGTTAAAACAACAACAAGGGCAGAAGATTTAATAGATGGAAAGATGAAAAAATTACTGAAGGTCCGCTTTAATAAAAAAAAAAAAAGGCCTATTTTGCATTACTTTCGGTATCACTATTGTAAATTCCGTAAAACAATAAAACAAACAATATTATTAAGCTCTTGGATGCACATTCTTAAGGAGTGAAGCTTTACCCTTTTCATACTTATAAGCATACCAAAGGCTCAGCTGCAAATGAGAGGGTAAAATCACGTGCAGCTCTATTCTGGTTAAAAAATAATGTCAGCACACGCCTCCTGGCCAATAAAGGGAAGTTGCTGCATGCTTGACCAGGGTTTAGACAACATTTTATTCTGGGTAGTGTTGAAAACTGTTAAAAACTGCTGAATGTACATTGAAAGAAAAGAAGTCATGTTTGGGCTTATGCAAGAGTTTAAATGCGCAGTTCTTAACCACTTGCTTACTGGGCACATATACCCCCTTCCTGCCCAGGCGAAATTTCAGCTTTCGGCATTGTCACGCTTTGAATGAAAATTGCGCGGTCGTGCGACACGGCTCTCAAACAAAATTGACGTTCTTTTTTTCCCACAAATAGAGCTTTCTTTTGGTGGCATTTAGTCACCTCTGCGGTTTTTATTTTTTGCGCTATAAACAAAAAAAGAGCGACAATTTTGAAAAAAAAACACAATATTTTTTACTTTTTGCTATAACATATATCCCAATTTTTTTTATAAAAAAATCCTTTTTTTTTTTCTCACTTTAGGCCGATACGTATTCTTCTACATATTTTTGGTAAAAAAAATCGCAATAAGCATATAGTGATTGGTTTGCGCAAAAGTTATAGCGGCTACAAAATAGGGGATAGAATTCTGAAATTTTTTTAAATTATTTTTTTACTAGTAATGACGGTTATCTGCGATTTTTGTCAGGACTGCGATATTATGGCGGACACATCGGACACCTTTGACACATTTTTGGGACCATTCACATTTATACAGCGAACAGTGCTATAAATATGCACTAATTACTGTATAAATGTGACTGGCAGGGAAGAAGTTAACACTAGGAGGTGAGGAAGGGGTTAAATGTGTTCCCTGGGAGTGATTCTTACTGTGGGTGGAGGGGATTGACTGGGGTAGGTAACCGATCTGTGTCCCTATGCACAAGGGACAGAGCATCATTCTCCTCTCCCTGACAGGACGTGGATCTCTTTGTTTACACACAGAGATCCACGTCCTTGGCTGCGTAACGGCCGATCGCGGGTACCTGGTGGACATCGTGGCAACCAGGCACGCGCATCGGCATCTCAGTGACGCGCTGGGCACACGCACGCCCCCGAGTTGCTGGAGGAAAGAGACGGCCTCCAGACCTGTAGAGCCACCATGTGGCCTTCTTTTTACAATGGCCCGGGTCTCAAGAAGTTAATTAACCACTATACTACCGGCCTCCGTCAATTGACGGCGGCACGATAGCTCTATTGTTCTGACAGGACGTCATATGACGTCCTCGTCTTTCGCAGCCACTAGGGGGCGTGCGCGCACCGCGTTACTGGGAACACGATGCACGTGCCCGGCTCCCCGCATTAGATAACCCCCTCTGCAAGGTCTGTCAACCTATATTTAATATCTCTAATACGTAGATCCACAAGGAATAATATATATTCAGCCATATGGATCCTGACATGCCTTGTAACATCAGGCAGATCAGAATAAACTTCAGCAACTGCCAATCATTTCTGAAAAAATAAATAAAATAAAGGCACTAAAGGGGGGGAGCGCAGAGAAAATAAATGAATTAAATATTTGCACTCACACCCATCCCCACATAAAGGGTCCCGAGAGATACCCACACAACAATGGCATCACAATAGCTCGTGAACCTTCATGCCTTATTATATTACATTTTTAAATCCATTAAATAACGGCTGGAAGGGACTCACATCGAGTTCACAAATTCTAACATTGCTATAATTCTCTCCTATATCAGTGGGTGGCATCGGAAGGCCCACACAAGGGGGAATCAATGAGTGTGCCAAACAATATCAACAAATAATCTAAAAAAATAAAAATAAAACATTTTGAATATAAAAAAACCCTTATGCCGCATACACACCATCACTTTATGTGATGAAAAAAAACGAAATTTTCTGTGAAGTAAAAAACAACGTTTTTGAAACTTCAATTTTCAAAGACGAAGTTGCCTACACACCATCGTTTTTCTCACAATGTTCTAGCAAAGCGAGGTTACGTTCCACCACGTTTTTCCATTGAAGCTCGCTTCATAAGTAGCTTCTGGGCATGCGCGGATGAAAAAACGTCGTTTTAAACGACGTTTTTGCTACACACGTTCAATTTCTGTGAAGTAAAAGTTGACGTTTTGAAAAACGACACATAAAATTGAAGCATGCTTCAATTTTTTTTGGTCGTTTTTTAGAAGACATAAAACGACGTTTTCCCCCACACACGGTCAATTAAAGTGACGTTTTTAAAAACGTAATTTTTTTTGATCACATAAAACCACCGTGTGTACGCGGCATTAGAATTATCAATAAAACAATTGATATCGACATCTATATGTACACCCATGACATTTCTAATTTAGAACTATTTCGCACTAAGGGCCAGATTCACGTACAGGTTACGCCGGCGTATCTATTGATACACCGTGTAAGTTACAAGATGCGCCGTCGTATCTATGCGTGGTATTCTTGACCGTAGATACGCCTGAAATCTGGCTTCAGCTGACCGACGTAAGTCTTAGTATACCGTCGTATCTTGGGTGCATATTTACGCTGGACGATAGGGGCACTTCCGTAGATTTACACGTCGAATATGTAAATTAGGTAGATATGCCGATTCACAAACGTACTTGCGCCCGCTACGCCGTTTACGTTAGGCTTGCGTCCGGCGTAAAGTTACCCCTGCTATATGAGGCGCTGCCAATGCAAAGTATGGACGTCGGAACAAGCGTATCTTTTTACGTTGTTTGCGTAAGTCGTACGTGAATGGGGATGTGCGTAGGTTACGTTCACGTCACAGGCATTGAGCCGGCGTATCTTAGGGAGTAAATTTGACGTGATACTGAGCATGCACGCGCATGCGCCGTACAATCGGCGGTCATTTGCATGGGGTCACGGATCATTTTAATAAAACACGCCCACCTCTTCCACATTTGAATTACGCGGGCTTACGCCGGCCAATTTACG